>NC_045449.1:33024225-33166829 GCF_002776525.5 Piliocolobus tephrosceles
CTCCTGACCTCAGGTGATCCACCCGCCTTGGCCTCCCAATGTGCTGGAATTACAGGCGTGAGCCACGGCGCCTGGCCTGGGAGACTTAATATTTAAAGGCTGTCAATTATCCCCAAGTTAATCTAGAAATTAAATGAAATTCAAATGAACACCCTAAGAAGTTTTGAATTACTCAAAGTCTTAGCAGGAAACCAATGGCACACACAGAAGTGTTCACCAAGGGGAATCAATGAAGGACCTGTTTACAAAGGTGTGGACAAAGCTTAAGGAAACCAAGAAACCAACAGGGGAAAGTGAGGCACCCTGAGCTAGCAAAAGCAAAGAAGCACCGTTAGCACCCCTGGGCCTGAAGCTGCAAGCGGATGGAACCGTTCCCAGAACCCAGACAGTGCTATAGCTTTAGCTGTAGAGAGGCCCACCTGGTAGGCCTTCAGTAGAGGAACAGCTGCTATTAACCTGGACATAGGTGCGAGGGAGCTAAGGAGAGAAATACACTGACCTGTTCCTCCTTTTCCCCTTCATTCTCTTTCCATTGACTCTCATTAGCTGAATATGAGAAGGAGAGACCCAGTGGATGCTGCCCATGCAGAGGTCAGCCTCATGGGACACAGAACAAGGGGAAGAGTGGAAAGTGATTCTGAACGAGCAATCAGAGACCATCCAGTGCAGGTGTTTTTCATAGTGTTTTTCAAGGTGCTCTTGATCTTCACCTGGAAGATCGGAGGATTAAAACCAGCAAGGAAAGTTTTTGAAGCAACAGACCTATTACAACTTTTATTTAAAATCTCAATTTCTTTCCTGCCAGATATTAACATGTATTACAAAGCTGTAATAATTAAAGCACAATGGTATTGTTTCAGAGACAGACAGACAGTGGAACACAATCTACATATATGTAGAAACTTGATATATGACAAACCAGTGCTGCAAATTGGACTGTTCAGTAAATTGTGCTGAGACAAATGATTATCCACATAGGAAAAACTTAGGACTTCATATTAGGATAGCAAAAATAAAAAATTCTGACCATACGTGTTGACAAGGGTTGGATACTCATATACTGTTGGTAGAAGTATAAATTGACATAATCCTATCAGAGGGTAATTTACAACGTCTAGTAAAGTTTTATGGATTCTAGAGCCAGACTATTCCCTGTCTGTAAAATGGGGTTAACAAGTGATCCTCAGAAGATTATTGTGAAGATTAAATGAGTTTATATATACACATCTATATAAAATTATATAGATATAATGCTTGGAACAATGGTTACTGCAAAATAAGCTCTATTTAAATGTGTCATTATTGTTGTTATTTCTAGATCTTGCAGTTCTACTTCTAGGTATGTAATCCAGAGAAAATTCTGACTTGTGTATAAAAGACTCATTCAGGCCGGGCGTGGTGGCTCACACCTGTAATCCCATCACTTTGGGAGGCCGAGGCGGGCAAATCATGAGGTCAGGAGATCGAGACCATCCTGGCTAACATGGTGAAACCCCATCTCTACTAAAAATACAAAAAAAATTAGCCAGGTGTGGTGGCAGGCGCCTGTAGTACCAGCTACTTGGGAGGCTGAGGCAGGAGAATGGTGTGAACCCAGAGGCAGAGCTTGCAGTGAGCCGAGATCGCATCACTGTACTCCAGCCTGGGCGATAGAGTGAGAGACTCCATCTCAAAAAAAAAGAAGACTTATTCAATAATGTTTATTTCAAATGAACAAAAAAGTAGCTGAAAAAAATCATGATATATTCATTGTATAGCAATAAGAATGAATAAATTAAACTGTATGTAGTAACATAGATAAGTCTTTTTTGTTTGTTTGTTTTGTTTTTGTTTTGAGAGAGTCTCACTCTGTTGCTCAGGCTGGAGTGGAGTAGCGTGATCTTGGCTAACTGCAACCTCCCCCTCCTGGTGCAAGTGATTCTCATGTTTCAACCTCCCACGTAGCTGGGATTACAGGGGTGTGCCACCACATCCAGCTAATTTTTGTATTTTAGTAGAGACAGGGTTTCACCATGTTGGCCAGGCTGGTCTCGAACTCCTGACCTCAGATGATCCACCCACCTTGGCCTCCCAAAGTGCTGGGATTACAGGTGTGAGCCACTGCACCCGGCCTCATAGATAAGCCTGAAAAACATGTTGAGAGTGAAATAAAACCAGATTGCAGAGGAATATGAATAGTCTTGATATTGAGAAGGCAGGAGACATGAGAATGGGGAATGGCACAGAAAGATTTCAGCCCTGTCTCTAATATTTCATACCTTTCAAACATTTTCTAAAATCTGATCCAAAAAGAGAACTGATCTGTTAATTATGGTCAGGTTTTAAAAATATAAAAGGGATATTAGAGGTATGATAGAGGCCGGGCGCTGTGGCTCACGCCTGTAATCCCAGCACTTTGGGAGAACGAGGCGGGCAGATCACAAGGTCAGGAGATCGAGACCACGGTGAAACCCCGTCTCTACTAAAACTACAAAAATTACCCGGGCGCGGTGGCGGGCACCTGTAGTCCCAGCTATTCAGGAGGCTGAGGCAGGAGAATGGCGTGAACCCGGGAGGCAGAGCTTGCAGTGAGCTGAGATCGCGTCACTGCACTCCAGCCTGGGGGACAGAGCGAGACTGCCTCAAAAAAAAAAAAAAAAGTATGATAGAGAGAAATCGCCCTACAGAGAAATTGCCCTATGTGGTCTTTGGAGGCAGACAGCCCTGTATTCAATTCCACTGTTTATTTTTATTAGCTGTGTAATCTTACATAAATTATTTGACAGTTACCTCACCAGGTTAGTTTGACAATTACATGGTGTACTATATATAAGAAAGCACAGTACCAGCCGGGCACAGTGGCTCACACCTGTAATCCCAGCACTTTGGGAGCCCGAGGCGGGCAGATCACCTGAGGTCGGGAGTTCAAGACCAGCCTGACCAACATGGAGAAACCCTGTCTCTACTAAAAATACAAAATTAGCTGGCATGGTGGCGCATGCCTGTAATCCCAGCTACTTGGGAGGTTGAGGCAGGAGAATCGCTTGAACCCGAGAGGCAGAGGTTGCGGTGAGCCAAGATTGCACCATTGCATTCCAGCCTGGGTAACAAGATTGAAACTCTGTCTCCAGAAAAAATAAAAAGCACAGTACGTGATACATAATAGATATTCAATAATTGTTCCATTCCTTCCAGTCTTATACAAGGAAGAAAAAAGACGAATCAGCATCTCCCTTGGAAAATATTCTAGACCAAATTTCTGCTTCTGTGGGCCTGATTTCTACAATCTTGTTTGTTTGGCTACAATTCATGTTGACTTTAAGTAAGGATTGCCAATTCATGCCCAAACTTAGAGAAGCAAGCTCACTTGATAAAGAAATGAATTTCAGGATTTCACTATATAACACCATCATTCTTTTTTTTTCCCCATCAAGTAGTATATATGCCTGGGTTTGTGTGTATCATGCTGTCCTGGACTCTGTATAGCAAAGATTTAATGACCATGGACCTTACCTTTGTTCTAAAAAAAAAATCTTTGACTATACCATTTTTATAATAAACACTTGCAAACTCACACCTTTTCTCGCTAACTGAGCAGGAGAACAGTTGCTCTTTTTTTTTTCTCTATATAAAAGACAAATGTCTTTATCTTGTGGAAAATCCAGTGTCACCTTTCATAGATACTAAAATACTTCCTTTCTTCATGTCTAACGAGACTTCCTGTTTGGTTATTGTTTTTATAAAGATATGAAATCCATACGAAAACTCTTGTGGTCAGGGTCAGTTATTCCAAGGGGAAACCTGTCCTCATGTTCATTAAAATGATATCTCTTCTGGGCATACCTCTTTTGATCATTAACAAGCAACTGAATACATTTCTTATGAATATTTCTGTAACAACCAAATCAGCAAATATAGCCTTGTGCTTTAGGATTTGATCTTATTTTTACCTAATACTTGGGAGTTTAGAGTAAAACAAGCAATGCTAAGAAGAGACTGTGCAATGGGTAAAGGAGACAAATGGGTTAAAGAGAATGAGTCACACACCGTACACACACATGACCATTAGTAGACAGAGAAAACAGCCAGTATGTGGAAATTAAAAGGATGATCTTCTTTCTTGCATGCTTCTCACAAGAAAATTCATCCTGAGCAATTTCATTTCAGGCAAGGCTTGGGAAAGGGGAATTAGTTTCCAAAGGAACGTATGAGAAGCGCCTTGGACCTGAATGATTTAACACTGAACTAAGACTTGGTATCTGAGAAGCTGTATCTAAGAGTGGAGAGATGAAACAAGAGGCTTAGGAAAATTTTCCTGTCTAGTGTCCTCAAGGTTTACCAAGATGACCTTACATGTAGGTACTGTTTTCCAAAACTGACATATTTAGGAAATCTTTAAAAATATCTAATTGCTACAATTAGTATGACTCACAGCCCTTTGCACCTTCTGTTGTTATGGAGTCCATCCCATTTCATGTTAGAAATTTTCTGTAATGTAAGCCTATTTAGTCTATTTTCTCCCACTTTGTAAACACCCTTTTTCCATAGTTGCAAATGTCTCCACCATTATTTGTTTCAATTTGTAAATTTCAGAAAGGCTAGAATAAACAGTGTCCTCACACACGCACACTTATATCCATTGCCAGACATGCACTATCTCTGGACAGAGATATAGTCAAAAGTGGACCCTCCATACTTTTTTTATAGCACCGGAATCCGAAGTGAGATTCTTTGCTTCTTGACCCCTTTCTACTATGATAGGAAAGTTAATTTTTTGTTGTTGTTGGTTGTTTTTGTTTGTTTGTTTGTTTGTTTGAGACGGAGTCTCGCTCTGTCTCCCAGGCTGGAGTGCAGTGGTGCGGTCTCAGCTCACTGCAAGCTGCGCCTCCCGGGTTCACGCCATTCTCCTGCCTCAGCCTCCCGAGTAGCTGGGACTACAGGCACCCGCAACCACACCCAGCTATTTTTTTGTATTTTTAGTAGAGACGGGGTTTCACTGTGTTAGGTTTCACAGTGTTAGGTTTCACAGGATGGTCTTGATCTCCTGACCTTGTGATCCACCCCCCTCGGCCTTCCAAAAAAGTACTGGGATTGCAGGCGTGAGCCACTGCGCCCGGCTGGAAAGTTAATTTTTAAATTGCCACAGTGGTTGGTAAATTAAAAGATATTAAGTCATGATGTCAAGGCTTTTATTTTTTGGAAAGAAAAAACTAATTTAGATTGGGTGCGGTGGCTCACGCCTGTTATCCCAGCACTTTGGGAAGCCAAGGTGGGCGGATTGCTTGAGGTAAGGAGTTCGAGACCAGCCTGGCCAACTTGGTGAAACTCTGTCTCTACTAAAATACAAAAATTAGCTGGATGTGGTGGTGCGTGCCTGTAATCCCAGCTACTTGGGAGGCTGAGGCAGGAGAATCACTTGAATCCAGGAGGCAGAGGTTACACTGAGCCAGGAGGCAGAGGTTACATCATGCCATTGCACTCCAGCCTGGGCGACAGAGCGAGACTCCATCTCAAAAAAAAAAAAGAAGAGGTGGCAAGAAGGTGAAACATGGAATTTTCCAGAGCAAAGCCAGAAAGTGCTGTGTAAGAAAGGACCGTGTGATCTGCAACATGACCGTAGGGAGGACTCTGCCCTCCTTTGTTTTATTCTCCTCCACGTCCAAGAACCTGTCCTATATAGGTCTTTGTGTGCACAAAGCTCACTGAAAACCCATACTCACCCCTCCCTGAAAAAACTGGGTCACATATCTCTTGAATATTTAATGTAACGTCCTACATTTGGTGCCCCGAGAGAAACTGTTACTCACTCGTAGATGTCACTCAAGCCACAGATAGACTGTCATTCACTGAAGATACAGTATCCTTAGTCATATTTGATCTTGGGGACTCTTTGCACCTCTGTGTCTTCCAACTTTGTCTGTTTTGCATTTGTTGTTTATTCATTCAGTATTTTCTATTAGCTAAGGATTGATTGCTTGACTACTCAGACTTGCAAATGAATAAGACATAGAGTCTATGTTTAATGTGTATTCCTCAATCTAGTTGGGAAAGGAGAATTTTACAGTCAAAGACAGTGTTTCTGTCTGTCTATCCTGCTCTTTTTGAATCACTACCACCGACCCCCAACACTACCACAATTTTTCGTTTTCTTTTGCTTTCCATTTGCCAGATTCAAATTATTTTTTCATTGTAGTATAAAAGAAAACATAACATTATCATCTTAAGTGTCCACTACAGTAATACATATGCATATTATTATATAACAGCTCACTAGAATTTTTCATCATACAAAACTGAAACTGTATACCCATTAAACGATTCCCATCCCCACCAGTAATTGTCTTTTTGTTTTGTTTTGTTTTTGAGACAGAGCCTCATTCTATTGCCCAGGCTGGCGTACAATCTCAGCTCCTGGGTTCAAGCAGTTCTCATTCCTCAGCCTCTTGAGTACCTGAGATTACAGGCATGCATCACCACACCCAGCTAATTTTTGTATTTTTAGTAGAGATGGGGTTTCACCATTTTGACCAGGACAGTTTTGAACTCCTGACCTCAGATGATCCGCCCGCCTCAACCTCCCAAAGTGCTGGGATTACAGGCGTGAGCCACCACATCCAGCCAGTAATTGTCTTTTTCTGATTTGCTTATTTCACCTAGCATAATGTCCTCAAGGGTCATCCATGTTGTAGCATATGGCAGGATTTCCTTCTTTTTTAAGGCTGAATAATATCCCCCTGTATATATGTATATACCACATTTTCTTTATCCATTTATCCATCAGTGGACATTTAGGTTGCCTCCATCTCTTTGACTATTATGACTAATGCTGCAGTGAACACAGGTGTGCAAGCATCTCTTAGAAGTTATATTTTCTTTTCTTCTTTTTTGTTTTTTTTTTGAGATGGAGTTTCACTCTTGTTGCCCAGCCTGGAGTGCAATGGCGCGATCTCGGCTCACCACAACCCCTGCCTGCTGGATGCAAGCGATTCTCCTACCTCAGCCTCCCAAATAGCTGGGATTACAAGCATACACCACCACGCCTGGGTAATTTTGTGTTTTTAGTAGAGACGGGGTTTCTCTATGTTGGTCAGGCTGGTCTTGAACTCCCGACCTCAGGTAATCCGCCCGCCTTGGCCTCCCAAAGTGCTGGGATTACAGGCATGAGCCACCACGCCCGGCCATTATATTTTCAATTCTTTTGAATATATATCAAGAAGTGGGATTGCTGGATTATATACGGTAATTCTATTTTTAATGTTTTGAGGAGTCTCCATGCTGTTTTCCATAGTGGCTACACCATTTACATTCCCACCAACAATGCACAAGGGTTCCAATTTCTCCACATCCTTACCAGCACTTGTTACTCTCTTACATTTGTTTGTTTGTTTGTTTGTTTGTTTGTTTGTTTGTTTTGATAGTGGCCAACCTAATGGGTGTGAGGTGATCTACCATTGTGTTTTTGATTTACATTTCTCTGATGATAGTAGTGTTCCGCTAGCAACTTTTCATACAACTTGTTGGCAATTTGCAGTTATTCTTGGATTAATGTCTATTCAATTCCTTTGGCCATTTTATGTTTTTTTTTTTCTTTCTTTCTTTCTTTTTTAAATTAAGACAAAGTCTTGCTCTGTTGCCCAGGCTGGAGTGCAGTGACATGACCTTGACTCACTGCAACCTCTGCCTCCCAGGTTCAAACGATTCTTGTGCCTCATTCCCCCAGGTAGCTGAGATGATAGGCACGTGCCACCATGCCTGGCTAAATTTTTGTATTTTTGGTAGACAGGGTTTTGCTATGTTTTCCAGGCTGGTCTCAAACTCCTTGCCTCATGTGATCCACCCACCTCGGTCTCCCAAAGTGCTGGGATTACAGGCGTGAGCCACCAGGCCTAGCCTTTTGCCCTTTTTTTTTTTCCTGAGACAGAGTCTGGCTCTGTTGCCCAGGCTAGAGTGCAATGGTGCGATCCTGGCTCACCACAACCTCCGCCTCCCAGGTTCAAGCAATTCTCCCACCTCAGCCTCCTGAGTAGCTGGGATTACAGGTGCCCGCCTCCGCACCCGGCTAATTTTTGTATTTTTTTTTTAGTAGAGATGGGGTTTCACCATGTTGGCCAGGCTAGTCTCGAACTCCTGGCCTCATGTCATCCACCTGCCTTGGCCTCCCAAAGTGCTGGGATTACAGGCGTGAGCCACCACACCTGGCCCTGTTGCCCATTTTTTAATAAGGTTGTTTCATTGTTGAGTAGTAGGAGCTCTTTATACATTCTGGATGCTACCCCCCTATCAGATATACGGTTTGCAGATATTTCCTTCCACTTTATAGGCTGCCTTTTCACACTGTTGTCTCCTTTGTGACAGTTTTTAAGTCTGATGTCATCCTATTTGTCTACTTTTGCTTTCATTGCCTGTGCTTTTGTTGTCATGTGTTACAAATCATTGCTAAATCCAATGTAATGAAACTTCTCCCCTATGTTTTCTTCAGGTAGTTTTATAGTTTCAGGTTTATTTTTGTTTTGTTTTGTTTGTTTGTTTGTTTTGAGATGAAGTTTCGCTCTTGTTGCCCAGGCTGGAGTGCAATGGCGCAATCTCGGCTCACCGCAACCTCTTCCTCCCGAGTAGCTGGGATTACAGGCATGCGCCACCATGCCAGGCTTATTTTGTATTTTTAGTAGAGACAGGGTTTCTCCATGTTGGTCAGTCTGGTCTCAAACTCCTGACCTCGTGATCTGCCTGCCTCAGCCTCCCAAAGTGCTGGGATTATAGGCGTGAGCCACTACACCTGGTTATATTTAGGTCTTTAACACGTTTTGAGTTTTTTACACATGGTGTAAGGGAAGGATCCAACTTTTATTATTATTTTTTTGTTTTTTTCTGAGACGGAGTCTTGCTCTGTCGCCCATGCTGGAGTGCATGGCACCATCTTGGCTCACTGCAGCCTCTGCCTCCTGGGTTCAAGTGATTCTCCTGCTTCAGCCTCCCAGGTAGCTGGAATTAGAGGCGTGTACCACCACACCTGGCTAATTTTTTTGTATTTTTAGTAGAGACAGCGTTTCACCGTGTTAGCCAGGATGGTCTCGATCTCCTGACCTCGTGATCCACTCGCCTCAGCCTCCCAAAGTGCTGGGATTACAGGCATGAGCCACCGCGCCCGGCTTTTTTTTTTTTTTTTTTCTTAGGCGGAGTCTCGCTCTGTTACCCAGGCTGGAGTCTCGCTCTGTTACCCAGGCTGGAGTGCAGTGGTGTGATCTTGGCTCCCTGCAACCTCCGCCTCCTGGGTTCAAGCGATTCTCCTGTGTCAGCCTCCCGAGTAGCTGGGATTACAGGCACCCATCACGCCCAGCTAATTGTGTGTGTGTGTGTGTGTGTGTGTGTCTGTGTGTGTGTGTGTGTGTGTGTGTGTGTGTGTGCGCGCGCGCGTGCGCAGTAGAGACGGGGTTTCACCATGTTGACCAGGCTGGTTTCAAACTCCCGACCTCAAGTAATCCACCTACCTGAGCCTCCCAAAGTGCTAGGATTACGGGCGTGAGCCACCGTGCTCGGCCCCAACTTTATTCTTTCACATGTAGTTAACCAGTTTTCCTAGAACCATTTGGGGTTTTTGTTTGTTTTGTTTGAACAAGGTCTCTCTCTGTTGCCCAGACAGGAGTGCAATGGTGCAATCATACCTCACTGCAGCCTCACACTCCTGAGCCCAAGCAGTCCTCCTGCCTCAGCTTCTCAAGTTGCTGGGAGTACAGGCACACACCACCATGCCCAGCTAGTTTTTTTATTTTTTGTAGAAATGATGTATCATTCTGTTGCCCAGGCTGGTCTTGAACTCCTAGCCTCAAGCTGTCCCCCAACCTGGGCCGCCAAAAATGCTGGCATTAGAGATGTAAGCCATCATGCCTGGCTACCATTAACTGAAAAGACTATCTTCAAATTACGTTTTAAAGAAAAAACTGAAATATATTCCTTCTATAGAAAAGTGCTTCAAATATATTGTATGCAGAAGCAATCAATGAGTATGCAGCCAAAATATAAGAAAATAAGAATTTTAGAATCTGTTTGGGTACTTAATGAAATATACTAGGTTATTTTTTAGGATTTGATGATATTTATGGTGTTTGTCAGTGTTTAAAAACATGTAATTTTGCCTGGACACAGAGGCTCATGCCTATAATCCCAGCACTTTGGGAGGCTGAGGCGGGCAGATTGCTTGAGCTCAGGAACTCGAGACCAGCCTCAGCAACATGGCAAAATCCTGTCTCTACAAAAAAATACAAAAATTAGCCAGGCATGGTCTCATGAGACCACACCTGTGGTCTCAGCTACTCGGGAGGCTGAGGTGGGAGAATTGTTTGAGCCCAGGAGGTCAAGGTTGCAGTGAGCCGAGAGTGCACCACTGCACTCCAGTCCCGGTGACAAGAGTGAAACCCTGTCCCAAAGAAAAAAAAAAAAAAAAGTTATTTTGATCATCTCTCCTCATTCTAAGTAAAAATTACTTTCATATATAAGTTGTATTATGTAAGTTTCAGGCTATCCATAACTAGATCTACTCCTGTTCCAATACGTCACATTTTGTATCAATTTTGCCTTTTTATCTCTTGATATCTGCCCCAGTCTAAATGTGTTGACCTTCATACCTGAAACAGCATCATCTGTGGTCTCTGTTCACTGTCACGCTGGGGAGTCCCTTTCACTCACTCCTGCATTAGATCTCCTACGCCCTCCTATATCCTGTGTTCTTTTTTGGCGTACTTCCTCACTTTGGTAATTCCTCTATGTAGATCTGAGTTTTGATTTTCATTCACCCAGATTTCCATTAATGTTTCTTGAAATACCAGTATGCTAGCTAGAATTCTCTTAGCTTTTGTCTAAAAATGTCTGTTTTACCTTTATTTTATTTATTTTTTCTGAGACATGGTCTCACTTTGTCACCCAGGTTGGAGTGCAGTGGCATGATCATGGCTCACTGGCAGCCTCAACGTCCGGGCTCAAGCGATCTTCCCGCCTCAGTCCCCCAAGTAGCTGGGACAACAGGCATGTACCACCACACCCGGCTAATTTTTTGTATTTTTTGTAGAGATGGGGTTTTGCCATGTTGCCCAGCTGACTACCTTTATTTTAAGGGATATTTTGCTGAATATAATGCTGCATTTAAAAAATACCATTTAAAAAAAGCCAGATGTCATTCTGGCTTGTGTGGATTCTGACAAGAAATTAGCAGTTATTCTTGGTTCTGTATGTCATATGTCTTTTACCTCTGGCTACTTTTAAGATTTGTCTATCTATTTTTCATCATTTTGATGATGATGTGTTCTGGATTGGTTTTATTTATGTATATCCTATTTTATAGTTTGTTGAGTTTCTTGGTTCTATGAGTTTATCATTTTTATCCAATTTGAAAATTTTCTGGTTATTTTTTCCAAAAATTTTTAATGCCTAACCCTTCCTCTGAGACTCCGGTTTCATATATCAGACCACTAATATTGTCGCATAGATCACTGTGGCTCTGTTCTTTTTTTTTTCTTGTAAGTTTTCTTTTTCTCTGTGCTACAATTTAGTTTCTATTGCTGTATCTTCAGGTTTATAGGCTCTGTAGTGTTTCATCTGTTGTCAAGTCAATTTAGTGAATTTTTTATTTTTAGAAGTTATGTTTATGTTTAGAAGTTATGTTTAGAAACTATCTTTTTTTATATCTCCCATTTCCTATCTTAATTATATTCATATTTTCTTTAAAATCTTTGATTTTTTTTTTTTTTTTTTTTGAGACAAGGTCTCACTTTGTCACCCAGGCTGGAGTGTAGTGACACGATCTCGGCTCACTGCAACGTCTGCCTCCTGGGTTCAAGCAATTCTCCTGCCTCAGCCTCCTGAGTAGCTGGGATCACAGGCACGTGCCACCACACACCCCTAATTTTTGTATTTTTAGTAGAGACGGGGTTTCACCATGTTGGCCAGGCTGGTCTCAAACTCCTGACCTCAGGTGATCCACCTGTTGCGGCCCCCCAAAGTGCTGGGATTACAGGTGTGAGCCACCGCACCGGCCTGAACATGTTTTTAATAGCTGTTTAAACTTCCTTCTATTAAAAACCTACAGCCAACACCAGACATAATGAAGATTGAAAGCTTTCTCCTAAGATCAGGAACAAAGCAAGGGATGTCTACTGTCACCACTGCTATTCACCCAAGTACAGGACGTTCTAGCTAGTGCACTAAGGAAAAATAAAGAAACCAAAAGCATCTCAATTGGAAGAGAAGAAGTAAAACTGTTTCTATTCCTAGGAAACATAATTGTCTATGTAGAAAAACCTATGAAATCTAATTTAGTAATTTATTTGGAGACAGGGTCTTGCAGGGTCACTCAGGCTGGAGTGCAGTAGTGCGAACATGGCTCACTTCAGCCTCTATCTCCTAGTCTCAAGTAATGATCAGCCTTTGAGTAGCTGAGACCACAGGTGAACGCCACCATACTTGACTAATTTTTAAATTTTTTTGTAGAGACGGGGTCTCACCATGCTGCCCAGGCTAGTCTTGAACTCCTGGGCTTAAGCGATCCTCTCACCTCAACCTCCCAAAGTACGAGGATTACAGGCATTAGCCACTGCACCCAACCCTGAAATCTGCTTTTGAAAAGCTACTGGAACTAGTAAGGAGTCTAACGGCATCAGAATATAAGAAGGATATGTAAAAATTGACTGAATTGTCTATATGCTATCAACAAATCTGAAATTGAAATTTTAAAACAATAGCATTTATAGTATATAAGTAAATATCATAGATCTTGAATGGAAGTATATAGAATAAAGGATTCACTATAGAGATGAGGTCTATACAGGGTCTTATGTGATTGCTGGTGCTGTTGAAGAGTCTGTTGCCATTGAGTCTCTTGGTGGGCCTGAATGTCAAGCAGGGCTGGAGCTGGGAAGAAAGCTCAATGTTTAGCAGCAGAGAGAAAGGGCAAATTGGAACCCATGTGCATTTCTCAGACAGGATCTCACCGTGTTGCCCAGGCTGGAGTGCAGTGGCACAATCACAGTGAGTAGTGGCTCACTGCAGCCTTGTCAGTGCCTTTAGCCTTGATAAAATGGCTGACTGACCTGCAGAAGGAGCTGGCACTCTTCGCTACAGAGCTGCACATGCACTTGGCCCAGGAGTCAGAGAATTTGAAGGAGACTATCTCATGAGAGCTGGGGGATATGTAGCCCGGCAGGCTGGCCAGCACGTCAGTGACAGTAAGCACAAGCTGCCACAGCACCATGTGCCCTACATTTAACCTTCAGAGCATGATGATTGCTGCCGTCTTCCACCTTCCAAATCTCATGGAAATTTTTCTTATGATTAACCCCAAGTCATAATCATACATGGAAGAGAATTTTCTGAATTATAGTCCCAGATTAGCTAAATTGATACAGTACAAAGTCATTATAATACTTAATAGTTTTTTGATAGCCTTAGGTATAAAACCTTATACACAGCAACCTATTTTGCAAGATTGTAGGATATACTATCAGTATATAAAAATCACTTGTGTTGGCTGGGCGCAGTGGCTCACACCTGTAATCCCAGCACTTTGGGAGGCTGAGGTAGGTGGATCACAAGGTCAGGAGTTTGAGATCAGGCTGGCCAACATGGTGAAACCCCACCTCTACTAAAGATACATTAAAAAATTAGCTGGGCATGGTGGTGAGTGCCTGTAATCCCAACTACTTGGGAGGCTGAGGCAGGAGAATCGCTTGAACCTGGGAGGCAGAGGTTGCAGTGAGCTGAGATCACGCCATTGCACTGCAGCCTGGGCGACAGGACAAGACTCCATCTCAAAAAAAAAAAAAAAATCACTTGTGTTTCTATACAGTAGCAATGAGCAAACCGCAAATGAAATTAGGAAAGCTATTTCATTTACAGTAGCATCAAAAAGAATAAAGTACTCAGGAATAAATTTAACAGAAGTAAAAACTTTATAAACTACAAAACACTGGGAGAAATTACAGAAGAACTAAATAAATGGAAAGATAGTCCATGTTCATAGATCAGAAGACAAAATTGTTAAGATGGCAGTGCTCCCCAAATTGATCTACAGATTCAATGCAATCTCTATCAAAATAATCTCTATCAAATAAACTGACTTATTTGCATAAATTGACAAGCTGATCCTAAAATTTACATATAAATTCAAGGGTGCAGAAAAGCCAAAATAATCTTGAAAAAGAACAAAGTTCTGAAGGCCTCGACTTTTCAATTTCAAAATATACTTCTAAGCTACAGTAATCAAGACAGTGTGGTACTGGTGTAAGGATAGACATATACCATAATGGAATAGAATTGAGAGTCCAAAAATAACCCTCACATTTACAGTCAATTAAATTTTAAACATGGATGTCAAGACATTTTCTATGAGGAAAGAATAGTATTTTCAACAAGTGGTAGGCTGGGCATGTTGGCTCACACCTGTAATCACAATGCTTTGGGAGGCCAAGGCAGGAGGGTCACTTGAGGCCAGGAGTTTGAGACCAGCCTGGGAAACATAGTGAGACCTTGTCTCTTATAGGAAAAAAAAAAAATTTAGAGGGGCATGGTGGCATGTGCCTATAGCCCTAGTAACTCGAAAGGCTGAGGCAAGAGGATCAGTTTTTCTAGGAGTTCAAGGTTACAGTGAGCTGTGATCATGTCAGTGTACTCCACCCTGAGTGACAGAGCAAGACCCTGTATCAGAAATAAATAAAAAGGTGGTGAGACAACTGAATATCCACATGACCCTACCTCACACCATACACAAAAATTAACTCACAATGGATCAAAGGCTTAAATGTAAGAGGTGAAGCTATAAAACTCTTAGAAGAAAACATATGAGTAAATCTTTGTGACAATGGATTAGGCAATAGTGTCTTATATATGACACCAAAAACACAAACCACAAGAGAAAAATAGACAATAAACTGTAAACTATCAAACTAGAAAATGTTCAGGCTTCTAAGAATAACATCAGGAAAGTGAAAAAATGACTCTCAAAATGGGAGAAAATTTTTGCAAATCATATATCTGATAAGGGACTTATATCTAGAATACATAAGAATGTATAAGAACAACTACAACACAATAATGACAAATAACCCAATTAAAAATGGGCAAAGGATCTGAATAGACAGTTCTCCAAAGAAGATATACAATGGCCAATAATCACGTGAAAAGATGCTCAACATGATTGACCATCAGGGATATTCAACCCAAAACCACAAGGAGATACTACTTGGCACCCACTAGGATGACTATGATCAAAAAGATAGATAATAACAAGTGTTGATAATGATGTGGAGAAGTTTTAACCCTCATACACTGCTGGCAGGAATGTAAAATGGTGCAGCTCCTTTAGCAAACTGGCAATTTCTCAAAAGGTTAACAGAGTTACCATATTATCCAACAATTCCACACCCAGGTGTATACCCAAAAGAAATGAAAACATGTCCACACAAAAAATGAATTTGAGACGGAGTCTCACTGTAGCCCAGGCTGGAGTGAGGTGGTACGATCTTGGCTTACTGCAACCTCTGCCTCCCGGGTCCTGGTTCAAGCAATTCTGCCTCAGCCTCCCAAGTAGCTGGGCATGTACCACTATGCCCAGCTAATTTTTGTATTTTTAATAGAGACAGGGGTTTCACCATGTTGGCCAGTCTGGTCTTGAACTCCCGACCTTGTGATCTGCCCACCTTGGCCTCCCAAAGTGCTGGGATTACAGGCATGAGCCACCATGCCCAGACAATTTTTGTGGTTTTTGTAGAGACAGGGTTTTGCCATGTTCCCAGGCTTGTCTCAAACTTCTGGGCTCACATGATCCGCCCACCTTGGCCTCCCACAGTGCTAGGTTTACAGGTGTGTGCCACCATGCCCAGCCTCTATCAACTGTTGGATGGATAAACCCAAAGGAATTGAATGCAGGAACAGGAACAGATGCTTCTGTGTTGCTTGCGGCATTATTCACTATAGCCCAAAGATGCCAATACCCTAAGCGTTCAACAGATTAATGGATAAACAAAATGTGGTGTGTTCCTACAATGGAACACAAAATATTCCATAAAAAGGAATGAAGTTTTCATACATACTACAGCACAGATCAGCCTTGAAACTATTTGTGACTGGAAGAACCAGCGGTATGGTTCCACTTATATGACATGTCCAGAATAGGCAAATCTATAGAGACAGAAAGTAGATTAGTAGTGGTTGCCTAGGACTGGGGATATGGGGAGATTGGGAGATAATGGCTAAGGGGCACAGGGTTTCTTTTCAGCGCAATCAAAATCTTCTAAAATAGATTGTGGTGATGGTTGCACAATTCTGTAAATACACTAAAAGCCATTGAATTATATACTTTTTTTTTTTTTAAGATGGAATTTTGCTCTATCACCCAGGCTGGAGTACAGTGGCATGTCTGGACTCACTGCAGCCTCCTCCTCCCAGATTCAAGTGATTCTCCTGCCTCAACTTCTTGAGTAGCTGGGATTACAGGCACGTGCCATCATGCCTGGCTAATTTTTGTATTTTTAGTAGAGACGGGGTTTTACCATGTTGGCCAGGCTGGTCTCGAACTCCTGACCTCAAGTGATCCGCCCACCTCGGCCTCCCAAAGTGTTGGGATTACAGGCATGAGCTACCGCACCCAGCCTGAATTACATACTTTAAATGGGTGAATTGTATGATAGGTGAATTATATATCAATAAATCTTTTTTTTTAAGGCAGCCTAGGTCCGACACACCTAATAGAACAGAAGCTCTTGCTGCTTTCTTCTCTTTTCATTGGTCAGTGATGACCTTTGTGGGCAGGTTTGTGCATAGGTCAGGGGTTCCATTCCATTCCTTATTATTTGGGTTCTTCTTGAAGAGCAGCTTCTGCCTAGCCCATGGTGGTTAAGAGATTCACAAGCCAGTTTGCATTTTGCAAACTTTCCTTTGGGGCCTTAGCAGAGGATATTTTTAGAACAGCTGTGGGTCTAATTTTGATGTGGCCCAATGACTGTTCACCAGGCCTCATCACTGCCTTTGCTATAAGCATATATTACATTCAGTCTTAATCCCTTGGAGGACACAGAGTTGTTCAGTCCATCCTGGTATAGACCACAAACCATGTTTAAAATAGTGGGCTAAGCCACTGGGCCTCCATGGTGAGGTGGCACTGGGCCCTCTGCTTGAGTGAAGGAAAAAAAAAAAAAAAAGCTAGGCAGGTAACCACAAGCCAAGTTGGGCTTGGCTGCTGCAGGCTAATTGGATGACTGTGGCAGTACCAGCTTTGCTAAACCTCCTTTGGCTCACTTTTTCTCCCTCTCCATGTCTCTACATCTTTCTTTTTTTTGCTCTCTCAATCCTGCTCCTTCTTGAGTCTACATTAACTCTTTGTTTAGCTTGGCTCCAGAGCTGTAAGTACTTTCCTTTAGTCAAGTATTTTTCTCTTGGGTAATTCTCTCCCTACTGTCAGCAGAACTCAAGAAATCCTCTAGTTGAACAAAGAGTAGAGTTGTAAGGGACCTCAGAACTCTTCTACTCTAAGCCCCTTCCTTTACACTCAAAGACCCTGGTGCCCAGAGAGAGGAAGTATTATGCCAAAGTTACCCACCAAGTTAGGCTAGGCCTGGGATTTGGTACCATTATCTCCTCACTCGTGGTTCCATACTCTTTCCATTTTTGAATGAAGGACACACATTGCAGAAAGAAGCAGGATTCTGAGCAAATTCCAACCACTTGCAATTATCTTTGTGATAGATACAGACATAGGATCAACAGTAGTCCACCTCAAAAACAATTATTGTTTCTTAAAGTCCAAGAGGCTATTGGTTATCACTGAGTCCAGCTTGGGGAGGTCATCAGATTTGTCTTTGGAAGGGAATGTGAGGTAGTTGACCTGGTTGAAAGAATGTCTAATTTGTAATCAGGATCCAGGTTTCAGTCACAACTTTGCCACTTAAAGATTTCACATCTTGCATGAGTAATTTGTTTTCTGCACTTCAACATATAGATCTATATAGCAGGAGTAACAATACCTACCTTGGAGTGTGGTTGTATAGATTTGATAAAACAATGAAAGTAGCTGGCCGGGCACGGTGGCTCAAGCCTGTAATCCCAGCACTTTGGGAGGCTGAGACGGGCGGATCACGAGGTCAGGAGATCGAGACCATCCTGGCTAACACGGTGAAACCCCGTCTCTACTAAAAAATACAAAAATCTAGCCGGGCGAGGTGGTGGGCACCTGTAGTCCCAGCTACTCTGGAGGCTGAGGCAGGAGAATGCGTAAACCCGGGAGGCGGAGCTTGCAGTGAGCTGAGATCCGGCCACTGCACTCCAGCCCCGGCAACAGAGCAAGACTCAGTCTCAAAAACAAAAACAAAAACAAAAACAAAAAAAAACAATGAAAGTAAAAGCTTATTTTAACTTGAAACCAAAGGTGTATTCACACAAAAAGACTGGCATTGTGTGTGTATGTTCAGCAAGAAGTGACCCCCTCCAACTGTATCTTATGACAGATTAGTGCTTACAGTGGGCAGCGCCAGAGCCAAAGGTTCTGCCAGTTCTCTTCACACATGCCTGATCATTTGGGCAGCAAAGATGGAGCTATCTGGGCATGTCTCGACCCTTAACAGGTTGAAGGCTTTCTCCAGCAAGTCCCAACTGATTGGCCTGTTGTATTCCCATAGTATCTCAGCCTTCTAAAAAGGTATTACATACTATGTGGTTTAAAAAGAAAATCAGGCACAAAATGGTATAAAAAGATACCTACTCTTGGCCAGGCATGGTGGCTCACGCCTGTAATCCCAGCACTTTGGGAGGCCGAGGCGGGCAGATCACAAGGTCAGGAGATCGAGACCATCCTGGCTAACACGGTGAAACCCCGTCTCTACTAAGTATGCAAAAAATTAGCCGGGCGTGGTGGCAGGTGCCTGTAGTCCCAGCTACTCAGGAGGCTGAGGCAGGAGAATGGCGTGAACCCAGAGGACAGAGGTTGCAGTGAGCCGAGATCGCGCCACTGTACTCCAGCCTGGGCGACAGAGTGAGACTCCGTCTCAAAAAAAAAAAAAAAAAAATTGATACCTATTCTTATCTCCCAGTCCCTACCCAGAGGAAATAATCACTGTCAGCTGTTTACTGTGTATCATTCCAAAGATATTCTGTGCATCCTTTTTTCTTTGCATCAAAAAGGTACCCTACCATGCACACTCTTTCCATATATCAATACATCTTGGAGATTTTTCCTTTTTTAGTATTTATAGAATTTCCTTAGAGACAACATAGTTTTCCACAATTTATTTCACAACACCTATTGTTGGACTTATACATGGTCTTAAATCTTTTGTCATTATAAACATTGTTAAAGTAAATATTTTACATCTTAGGACATTTGTGTAATTTCATCTGTATAAATAGTTCTTAGAAGTAGAATTCTCAGGTCAAAGGATAAGTGACCTAGGAATTTTTTGTAATTTCATTATTTAATGTCAAATTTTCCATCATAGTCACCATACTAAGTTATACTCCCACCCCCAATGTATGAGAGTACTTATTTCTCTACACCTTGCCAATACAGTGTGTTATCAGATTTTTGGGTCTCTACAAATCAGATTCAATGTGTTATTTTATTATAATTTAAATGTGCATTTCTCTTAGACTGGCATTGAACATATTTTCACAAATTTAAATGCTGTATTTAGTTCTTTCATTGTTCATGGTCTTTACCCATCTTTATATTGGGTTTCTTATCTTATTCATATTAATTTGGAGGAGCTTTCTATATACTAAGCAAATTAGCACTCTATCATATATATTATAAATATTTTCCAAGTTTGTCAGTATCTTTGCCATACAAATTTTAAATTTTATGTGTTTATCAAAATTTCTGGGGTTTGTATCATACTGAGTATAGCTTTCTCATTTCTCTATTTTTAAAAAATTATTTGTTTTATGGTACATTTTTACTTTCTTTTCTGCTACTTCCCTGTTACAAGACTGTTATGCACATAATAGATGTTCAAGACTTTTTTCTAAGACTTTTTTCTAAGCTATTTCAATTTAGGCTGTTTCATGTAATGAGAGGAAGACTGAATTTGGATTCAGAAGACCTCATTGACAACTAACTATAACACATTCACACTAGTTAGTTACTAGGTACCTGCCTCCTGCGTTTTTGTGAATATCTAATAAAATCAAGTGAATTAATGTATGAGAAAGTCCTTTTTAAAAGTATAAAGAAATTATTTGGGACAGTTTTTCAGTGAACACATTCATACATGCTTTTATTATTTTTCTCCCTAATTGGTCTCAGGTTTGAAATAAAATTTGTCTCTAGGAAAAAGCAAAGCTCATAAATGTGGGGTTTTCTTTATTGCTTCTTTGGGAATACTTTACCAATGAGAACGCTTTCCTGAGCCTTGGCTGGGAGCTGAATGAGAAGGGGCAAATTGGGCCTCTGGTGAGAGGTTCTCCCCAAGTGTCCAGACTAGTAACTTTTAAGAGTTGGATGGTTGGAAAAAGTGGGCAGGACATTTGCATAATATTCCAGGACAGAGAGTTCACTTTTATTGGGCTGAAAGAGTTCAAAGGCAAAGTCTTCTGGGAACTAAAGTTGGTTTCGTTGGCTTACTCTTAGATAGATGTGACTTCCTGTGTCAGCGAGGGAGGCTCCAAGGACAAGTTGAATGCCCGAGTTATAGAAAGTTATGTTTGGATTGGTCCTTGTTAAGGAAACAGAGTATCTGGGGTGTTTGAAAAAGAATGAAGCCCATCAACACAGAGTATTATGAACCAGACCCTTCCATGGTCTCTATACCTCACTTTGAGAGAATTTCCATTTTGGTTTAATGAGTTGGTCACATTGCATCATCCCTTTATCTACCTAAAATGTGAATTTTAAAAATTTTTTATCAAGATAATTTTTTCACAGAGTGAAATGTGCAGAGCTTAAATGTATAAGTAATCAAATGAGTTTTAATGAAGGGGAGAAATCACAGTAAAAATATATTTTTAAATATATTTGTATGTTATATGTAATACATATTTTATATTTTTATACATAAATTTTTTTCACTGTGATTTTCCCCCTTAAAAATAAATCAGCCCATGGCATCTTTTATTATTATTATTTTTTTTTTTTTTTTTGAGACGGAGTCTCGCTCTGTCTCCCAGGCTGGAGTGCAGTGGCGTGATCTCTGCTCACTGCAAGCTCCATCACCTCCTGGGTTCATGCCATTCTCCTGCCTCAGCCTCCCGAGAAGCTGGGACTACAGGCACCCACCACCATGCCTGGCTAATTTTTTTGTATTTTTAGTTGAGACGGGGTTTCACCGTGTTCACCCGGATGGTCTCGATCTCATGACCTCGTGATCCGCTCGCCTCGGCTTCCCAAAGTGCTGGGATTACAGGCGTGAGCCACCATGCCTGGCCGGCATCTTTTATTTAAATAATACTATGATGTCATGATGTTGTAATAGTAAAACTTGTGTCGGTTTTTTTGCTCCACGTTGCTCCTTTATGTATTGAAAACAATTGGGCAGCCATGACATTCAATGGTGCTGCCTAGTTCCTTCAGAGATTTTACCGTTTTATTTATGTTTTAATACAAAGGTGACCATTTTTACTGGAAAAGTACCAATGAATTCAACTAGTCTTGGTTTGGAGGACTATATAACACATTCAAACTAGTTAGCTTCATCCACCAGCCATTAAGCACCCACTCTACGCTAGTACTTTATATTATGTTTAGTTCATTATCCCTATTATATTTAGTTAACCCTCCTCTTTAGTGCATCAGAGATGATGAAGGGATGACCAAGTGAATTTAGAGGGGATTTGTACCCAAATGAGGTTGAAAAAGTAAAGTGATTTTTCTTTTTCTTTTTTTGAGACAGAGACTTGCTCTGTCACCCAGGCTGGAGTGCAGTGGCACAATCTCAGCTCACTGCAAGCTCCACCTCCTGGATTCATGCCATTCTCCTGCCTCAGCCTCCCAAGTAGCTGGGACTACAGGAGCCTGCCACCACGCCCAGCTAATTTTTTGTATTTTTAGTGGAGACGGTTTCACTGTTTGCCAGGATGGTCTCAATCTTCTGACCTCGTGATCCGCCTTCCTCAGTCTCCCAAAGTGCTGGGATTACAGGCATGAGCCACAGTGCCTGGCCGTAAATTGATTTAAAAACAAAACAAAACAAAACAAAACAAATTAGATACACGGTTTTGCTCTGTCACCCAGGTTGGAATACAGTGAGGCAGTCATAGCTCACTGCAACCTCAACCTCCTGGGCTCAATCCTCCTGCCTCAGCCTCCCAAGTAGCTGAGACAACAGAGCACCACACCCAGTTGTAAATTGATTTTTAAGCAGAACTTGAACTGACTCACCTGGGCAGCTTTGGGCAGCTTTAGTTGTACCTTTGGTATTATGGTCTTGAGATGTAAAGCTAACTAGGCTTCTGGGTCCGGTGAGGACTTGGAGAACTTTTCTGTCTAGCTAAAGGATTGTAAACGCACCAATCAGTGCTCTGTATCTACCTAAAGGTTTGTAAATGCACGAATCAGCATGCTGTAAAAACGGACCAATCAGCACTCTGTAAAATGGACCAATCAGCAGGACGTGGGCGGGGCCAAATAAGGGACTAAAAACTGGCCACCACAGCCAGCAGGGGCAACCCACTGGGGTCTCCTTCCAGGCTGTGGAAGGTGTGTTCTTTTGCTCTTCACAGTAAATCTTGCTGCTGCTCAGTCTTTGGGTCCACACTACCTTTATGAGCTGTAACACTCACCATGAGGGTCTGCAGCTTCATTCCTGAAGTCAGGGAAACCACGAACCCACCGGAAGGAAGAAATGCCGGACATATCCGAAGGAACAAACTCTGGACACACCATCTTTAAGAACTGTAACTATCAGGGCAAGGGTCCCCAGCTTCATTCTTGAAGTCAGCGAGACCAAGAACCCACCGGAAGGAGCCAATTCCGGACACAATCTAAAGGCTTGTTCACCTCTGTTGCTGCTTCTGGGCTCCTTGCAATTAGCAGTGCAGCCCACAGCTGCATTTTTTTTTCCTCTGCTCTTTTTCTTTTTTTTCCTCCTGCTGTTTAGGCTTCATTCTAACTGGCTTTTCAGCCTATCTGGGCATTTATTTGTACCCTTAAGGCCATGCCAGTTGTTGCAAAGGTGAAGAGAAGAGCTGTCAGGGTCTCTGCTTAGGAGAACCTCCACTCACCAGTAAGTGAGGAGATTTGCTCAGGCATGCCACGGCATAGCACAGTGACCTGATGCCACCTCAGAAGGGACAGCAGAAGCTTCCCCAACACCTAGCTAATGCCTGTTGTTGAATGAATGGATAAGTGAAGTTCTCAAGCAAGTGTCATCAAGTTTCTCTCCTGGTTCTCCTGTCGGTAGGCTTCTGAAAGCTTTGCTGCCCTAAATTCCTGTCCTTGGTCTCTGTTGGGACCATACCTAGTGACGGATGCTAACCTCGGCGTCTCTTCTGTCCCATAGTGATTCAAACCAACTATCCTGAAATACTCTCCACCTGGGCAGACCAGGGACCACAGGAACCAGAGAAATGAAAAGTATCACTTGAGAACTAAATTGGGGTGCTTTGCTTTTCCCATCCCCCTAGGTTGTGCGTTTTTTTGTTTGTTTTTGTTTTTGTTTTTTTTTTTTCTTGCTAAAATGCAGCAAAGGAAGAGGAAACAAATATAACAATTAGTGCATGGCAGAGTGCCTGCTAATAAATGTATATAAAAGAGAGAACTGAGTGCTACTTCTCCAACGTAACTTCTAAGTCTGAATACTTGGTTTTCTGCAGATTTTCAACAGGTGTCAGTTACACTTTACTTGGCCTTAAAGTGAAAAGCTGTACATGCTTGGTTTGGTTTATCCATAGGATCTAGACTAGACTAGAGGATTGACTCAGTGAAAATGTTTACTCCTCTAATTAAGCAGAATTAAGGTCTGGGCTCAAAACTGTCTTGAGCTGTACTAGGCATAATTGAGATGCATGGACTTTGTGTAAATAATGTACTTCTAATTGGCTTTGATTAAGTGCAAATTAGAATCACACTTCACTCCAGTGTGATTTACATTCCTAAGCCCTTTTACTAACTGAAGTACCGTGGGTGGCCGATAAGGCTTGTTTATCCAGGAGACAAGAGACTAGGAGCTGGGGATCTGCAGTTTCCCAAAGGTAAAGGAGCCTGCAGCTGAGATTCGAGTTTCTGATGTCTTCCCTCCCATCTGCAGTCCCTACTTTAGGCGAATCAGCTTTAGTCCTCTAAATTCTAAAGTTTTACCAATTGTTTTTTTATTTTCAAGACTTAGCTTACACACACACACACACACACACACACACACACACACACACACGTTATGTGAATACATGAATATTGCAGTTTGTCTTGTGAAACCTCAGACCTAAAACCAGCCCCAGGCTTTGACTGTCAATATCATGACACCTTTTTAGTCATGGACTAGAAACATTTCATAAAGGAAACAACTGGTGGGAAGTTTTTTCCAGAGAGTTCCCAGTGTGTGGGTGTGAGTCAACAGACTGCTACAAAGTAGCTTAAACTCTACACACATCTTCCTCTGGGATTTCTTTGCAGCTTTCAAAGGGTAGATCTTTGCAACCGTCCCTTGGGGAGCCTGCAGGGTAGGGTGGGGAGGGTGTGCGCGGCATTTCCTCTTGCTTCTGAATTCTCTGAATCTGCATTTGAAAGTTATCATGAGCAGATGAAGCAGAGGTTGCTGGGTTTATACTGATATCTGTGCCCACTCCTGTGCTGGTGAAGTCTGGCGTGTGGAGAGGCCTCTGGTTATTGGGAGGCTGGTAAATGGCCAGCAGGATAGGAATGCGACATGGTGTTTATGACCCTGGAGGCCGTCGATGACTGGACCTAGAAGGGTGTCTCCAGATTTTCTCACATTAGCATGCTGCTGCTTGGTGCAAGACCGAAAAATACATGTCAGAATAGGGATTTTCACACCAGCAGAGTGATAACAGTGTGCCAGGATCTGTGGGCATGCTGTTAGCAGGGCTAAGTTAAATACTCGCTTCACACCCTTGTGAAGGCGGCTCCCAGGGCAGCCAGAGAAGCATGTCACCTTCAGAGAAGGTTGGATTGTAAATATGGTGGTCTCTAAACTCTGCCACGGGCTTACCAGAGTGAGAAGGTATCCTGTTTAGACAAATTACACTACAGAGATCCTGGCCAGGGTGAGGAAAGACAGAGAATGCTTTCTAGGCCCTTTATACTGCATTCATTCATTTATTCATTCTCTGAAACTTTATGGGCCACTTACTGGCAGACACCAGAGATGCAACTAGGAAGATGCCATGGTCTTTACACCTAAAGAGCTCTATGGAGTTGGGGAACAGATCTCTATAGAGATAAATGGCAGCCAAATGTGGGAGATGCTGCAGCAGAGAGGAGGAAGCCTGCGGTAGGGGCTGTCTTGGGGAAAATTGTGTGCCATACTGCATTTGTTCAGAGCAGCTTGGAGTCAGCTTGAGGGCCACATCCTGTTCCAAGAAAGTACATTTTGCAGGGCATGGTGGCTCACACCTCTAATCCCAGCACTTTAGGAGGCTGAGGCAGGAGGATCACTTGAGCCCAGGAGTTCGAGACCAGCCTAAGCAACATAGTGAGACCTCGTCTCTATGAAAAATCAAAAAATTAGCCAGGCATGGTGATGGGCACCTGTAGTCCCAGCTACTACCGAGGCGGAGGCGGGAGGATCACTTGAGCCCAGGAGGTGGCGGCTACAATGTGCCAAATGGCATCACTGTACTCCAGCCTGGGTGACAGAGTGAGACCCTGTGTCAAAAAAAAAAAAAAAAAAAAGCCAAAAAAGTACACATATTATTGACTTTCTGAAGAAAAAGCAGTAATAACAATAGGATATTAACATTTGTCCAGTACATACTGTCTTGTTTTTCTAAGACCACCAGAGCGAGCACCAAAGAACCAGCAAGTAGGCAAAGGTCAGGCGCAAAACTGCAAGTTTATTTTAGTAACCTAAGGTGTGGAGAAGAAGTCTGTCGGCCTCCGGCAAAGAAGGCCGGCAGAGTGCCCCTCCCCCAAGCTCTCGGATGGAGTTCCCACATCCCGACAGGACTGGGAAGCTGGGAAGTCCCCGTGGCTCAATGGCGGAGAGCGGCTTTTCTAGGAGTGGGCGGGCAATAGGTGGGGCATGGGCGTGTCAGGGGTGTTCCGCAGGTGCGACCAGGTAAATCTTGGTCTCTTCGGATTGACGTCACCTGGCGCATGCCCAGTTGGTCTGCACCCTCCCTGGGTGCCCGCTGCATTTTTGCGCACGCGGGAAGAGTTGGGGGGGGGGGATGAAGAACCCGGAAGTGCACCATCTTGCCTCCGTTCGTCCAAACACATACTATGTGCCAAATATTGTTCTAAATATTTTTGTTCATTTTCTCATGTAATCGTCACAGCATTGAAAAGGTACCATTATTTCTATTCTAAGAGGAGCAAGCTGAAGCTTGGAGGGATTAAGTAACTTGAGGAGGAATTGGGACTCGAACTTGGGTCTGATATCTTTACAACTTTAGCTTGTTACTCTACATCAAGGTGTAAAAGACTGTGAGTCAGAAGACCTGGGCTCTGTTGCTAACTTTCTTACCAGCTGGCTATGTGTTCTTCAGCAAGTCACTCCCTGTCTCTGCCTTGGTTCCTTCCTTAACCACTCCATTAAATGAGGCACTCAATCAGCTTGAATCAAAGAAATTACATGGGCTGTGGAGAGGGAAAGTGTAAGGTCTTTCACGGCTTGCTGTGCTACTATCGGTTGTGAATTTGGTGACCTTGACTTGTCATCTGCTGGCCCTAAAGTATGTAGTATTGATCTTTGTCAGTCTTACTTCTTGACCTGAGTGCTTGATTCCAGAAAGCCTCTTAAAGTAGGGCTCTGTATCTTTCTTTGTCAGGAGTGGACCCAGGGAGCAAGGGCCCAAGGTTATCAAGTACAAGGGCTTTGTCCCAGAGCCATCTCTGCTACAGATTGTCCTAGCTTTAGGTCGGCATGCACTTTCTACTTCAGATTCCCCAATCAGTCCTTGTTGGCAAATGTGGTGCTTTGATCTTTTAAAAGATAAAGTTCAGCCCAAGACCTTGACCAAGGTCAAGTTCTTCTTCATTCCCAGTGGCTTAGGAGGAGTACTTTCTTGTCTGACTGATAGAGACAAGGAGCCAAGTTGGCAGCAACCACAAGATATGGCGGACTAGAGGACTGGAAATTTTCTTGACAGTTTTTAATGCAGAGATGCCTAGAAAGAAGCTACCGCCCCACGTGCCAATCATCCGAGCAGGCCTTGTACCCAGCCATGGGCGAAAGTGCTATACTGAGAACCACCAAATCCTGGCTAGGCCAGGATGGTGGCTGGTGTTTTGCAGGTATGTTGGTATTCAAAAAAGCCTTAGAACAGAAGATTTTGGTTTTGGAGGATGGGGTGGAGCATGAAAACATGCTCATAGTATTTATCTATAACCAATACAGTGTTTAAAATGACCTGTCCCGTTCGGGAAGGACCATGCAGGCCTAATGGCCCCTCTGCACATTGCTTCTTGGGCAAGGCTCAACACAGGTGCACCCTGCTTCCCACCCCTTAGTCCACTTGTTGGAACAACCTGTTTCAAACTCTTAATTTTGTCTAATCCTTCTAACCATATTCTGGAACTTTGACTTTGACCTTGAGTTATAGTTCCAAGTACTAAGCATTACTTGGGAGAGAGTGTACCCCCATGACTCAGCGGGCTCACTCAGAGTGGTAGGGTGTGGTGGGGGTGCTGGCCCAACAGAGTCTCAGTCACTCATGGAAAGGGGTCTCTCTTCTGACCACTTCCAGACATTCTTCACATGATCTCAGTTTGATTTTTAGCTTCCTTTTGCTCTTCGCTTATAATTTCTCAACATCAGACATGGCTGTTTACCTCCATTTACATTACTGCCATGTGAAACCACTCTGTCCACTGAGAGCGAATAAACTGGCTTTCATGGGTGTGCTGTCAAGTAACAGCTAAAGGGTTAAAAGTTTGAGCAGGCAGACTGGCCAGCAGGAGTTAGTGGTGTGGAGTAAGAGGGACGCCAGCCTGTCTCTAAACTTTTTGGCCCTCCCCAACTACAGAGATGAAGGAAGAGCCTCTATAAATCACTGGAGATTAGAGACCCTGTTCTTGCCGACTCCACAGGGTTGCACTGCTTAATGTCAAAGCCTCACGTATTACTTTAACAGCACTCCTTTTCTTTATTAAATCCACTTTGAAATAAAAAAAAAAAAAAAAGAAATGATCTTTCCAGTAAGGGGGAGAAGGCTAAAAGGATTTAGAAAGTATCTGCTATGTTACATTACAGAGACTAATAACTGTTTAGGGAGTAAGTAACATTTTTGCACCATCTTAAGCCACAAAAACGAAAAGAGGTATAAAGGTCTGTTCCTTAGAATCAATTTGTTTGAGTGTTTATTTTGCCCCGCGTCCTTGCCTCCAGGTTTCCTTCCAAGTGTGAGCAAAGCAACTGGTAAACTGATGTGTGTGCTGGTAGCCGAAAGGTCTGGGACACTAAATTGTTCAGAAATTAGGGTGTTTACTTGGGTTCGTGTGTGTAAAGGGAGCATGGGAAGGGAGTGTGGTGGTGGCAAGAGTTCTACTCTTATACTTAAAAGAAAAAATGCAAACTTTCTGTTCCTTTGGAGGCCGACACTAAGTTTATCTCCTTCATCTGACTTTAATGAAGATATATTTTAAGCAGCTGCACCCATGTCAAATGTCATATGTTGGCTCAAAACGTCCACCTTCTGGGTGGGAGGTTTCTCAAACTACGAAGTTGGTAGTAATTATAAGCTAATTGAGGAGCAGTAAGCAGAAGTCTGATTGTCACAAAACGTAAGTTAAAAATTAACTTATATAGATGAAAAGTGGCATGGATTGGTCATTGTTAATGCTGGCAGTGGGGTTTATTATGCCATTCTCTCTGCTTATATATTTTTTAAAGTGTTCATAATAGAAAAATAAATCAGTTTAAATAAAATGCTTAGCACTTAGTAACCAAAAGTAAACCAATGTGAGCCAAAATATTAAATCACCAATTATAGCATTTTAATTTATACTTTCAGAGAGATCTCTAGAAAAAGAAAAACTACACAGAGAATTTGGGTGCCTCTAATTTGTTTACTACCCATTAGGGCTTGAAGCTTCTTCATGTTTATTCCTTTGTAGTCAAATGCCCATTACTTCAACAGAATTGTTCCAGGAAGGTAGGATTCCGTCATTAAAAGCCCAGAAAAAAGCCTTGAAAATCTTGGGAGTAAATGTGGTCAAGGGACTTTTCAGTTTGCTTTTTTTTTTATTGTTTTTTGTTTTGTTTTGTTTTGTTTTGTTTTTTTTGAGGTGGAGTCTCGCTCTGTCGCCCAGGCTGGAGTGCAGTGGCCGGATCTTGGCTCACTGCAAACTCCTCCTCCCGGGTTCACGCCATTCTCCTGCCTCAGCCTCCTGAGTAGCTGGGACTACAGGCGCCCACCACCTCGTCGGGCTAGTTTTTTGTATTTTTTAGTAGAGACGGGGTTTCACTGTGTTAGCCAGGATGGTTTCCATCTCCTGACCTCGTGATCCGCCCGTCTCAGCCTCCCAAAGTGCTGGGATTACAGGCTTGAGCCACCGCACCCGGCCTATTGTTTTTTTTTTTTTTTTTTTTTGGTGGTTCGGAGTCTCGCTCTGTCGCCCAGGCTGGAGTACAGTGGTGTGATCTCAGCTCACTGCAAGCTCTGCCTCCCGGGTTCACGCCATTCTCCTGCCTCAGCCTCCTGAGTAGCTGGGACTATAGGCACCCACCACCATGCCTGGCTAATTTTTTGTATTTTTAGTAGAGATGGGGTTTCACCATGTCAGCCAGGATGGTCTCGATCTCTTGACCTCATGATCTGCCCGCCTCAGCCTCCCAAAGTGCTGCCATTACAGGCGTGAGCCACCGGTGCCCGGCCTAGTTTACCTATTTTAGCCAAGCACCAGCGAGCCAAGTCAATTTTGTGTTTAGGGTTTCACTTGTTTATTCAGCAAACATTTGATGAACAACTACAGCCTACCAGGTACTTTGGCAGCTATTGGTGATTTAAACAAACAAATAAACAACCAAATAACCCAGGCCCCAACTCTGGAGAAACTTAACATCTTAAAAGGAAATATTTTAAAAATGATTACATATAAAGTAGCATGAAACCTTAAAAATAGAGGCCACTTGGGGAAGGGAATGGAGCTTGCTTTCTGTAGCTCCCGGATTATGACTTAGAGAAGGATTGTGAGATTTCAGATGAGCTAGGAACCATTTTCAAGCCAACTGCTAGATTGGTATGGTATTTTTCCATTTGCATTTTGAAGTTTGGAAAGAGTTCACACCTTTAAATGTGGTTCATATTTGCCGGCAAAGAAATGGCTTGTTTTGCCGTGCTTCCCATCCAAGAGCTGACAAGTCACAGCTTTTTATTCTGACAAACAGCTTGAAGGTATCACCTCTGCAGGCTCCTGACACAATGAATTGCGGTTCTTCATTTATGGCAGTTTGTGCTTCGTGTACACTTTCATGTGTTTAGGATGGTTGCCCAGTTTTAAAGTAGCAACTCTTAAAATAGCTGGAAACGGATTTGGAGTTCAGGTTTGGTTGAAAGGGGGCTGATGGTGGCTGTACGTGTGTCGATGTATGCATGTTTGCAAACCCGTGTGCATACCCGTGCTGCTGTGAGTCAGTCCGGAGCAGTTTACACAGGGGTCCATTGTGATAGAAAATATAAGGCATGTAGGGTGAGGAGGAAGAGGGAGGGAGGATTGCATCTAGTGATCCTGGAACAGTTGCTCAGACCAGCATTTAGTGTTTTATTAGGAGAGAACAACTCTATAAAAGGAACAAGAGGTTCAATCATTATAGAGTGGGGCGACAGGAGGCAGCTGCCAGCATGACTTTGAAAACCCTTTGAGATCCTAGAAGACTTGCCGCATATAACGTGCAGCAGCTGCTGGGATCATTTAGGAGAAATGCAGAACTTGGCACCCACCCATCCCTGCAGGGGATAGATTCTAGGATCACCCCAGTGTTTTCTTTAGATGAGTTCCAACCCCACCCCACCCCCACTTTCCTTGCCACTGAACATTCTTACAACAGTTCTTGTATTTTTCTTTTTTATTCCAGGTAGTTTTGCAGAGAATTAAGAGAAAAGGATAGTCCCCTAGTTTGATTTGAAAAGAAATGAGGGGCCAGGCATGGTGGTTCACGCCTGTAATCCCAGCACTTTGGGAGGCTGAGGCGGGCAAATCACTTTGAGCTCAGGAATTCGAGACTAGCCTGAGCAACATGGCAAAACCCCATCTCTACTAAAAATACAAAAATTAGCCAGACGTGGTGGTGTGTGCCTGTAATTCCAGCTACTCAGGAGGCTGAGACATGAGAATCGCTTGAACCCAGGAGGTGGAGGTTGCAGTGAGCCAAGATCACATCACTGCACTCCAGTCTGGGTGACAGAGTGAAGCTCTATCTCAAAAAACAAGAAAAAAGAAATGAGGGGTGAGGGATCCTTTATGCTTGGGGATCAGGGAGGTGTGGCCAGGTTGGGAGAATACAGAGGGTCCCCTATTCTTGTGCCCATATGTGTACTTGATAAACAGATTGCCAGAACCTTGCAAACTGTCACTTATATGATGTCATGCAAGTAACAAAGTATGTGAATTTCATTTTTAAAAAATCTGCCTGGGATGTCTGTTTTTCATCAATACATACAGAATATTTGCAAAGTTGAACCCTTCAACTTTAAAAATCTCCAATTAAATCATAAAACGTAAGTAATAACCAGTGTTCAAATAAGCCAGAAGAAGGTTATTTATGGGGGGTTATTCTTGACAAGTGTATCATTTGACATATGTATAAAATTTTTGGTAAAGTTTTCTCGAAGTATAAATGCCAATAACTGCTGAAATTTGGCAACCAGTGTATTTCTTCTATGGACTCATATTCTGTGAGCAAGCTCAGAGACCACCAGTATGTTAGTAAAAATTATTACTGATGTAATCTTAAACAGGAGGTGGCCCCCAACTTCACTGGAGAACAAATGGAGGGAAAATTAAAGAGTAGCTTTGGAAATAGTCATAGTTTCATCTTTAGAAGGGATATTAGAAATCGTGTAGGTTGGAAATCTCACTTATAGCTTGAGGAAATCCTCCTGCCCCTCCGCTCCAAGAGATTCTGATCATTTCTCTCCTGCCTTACCTCCCTCACCCCAGTTTGAAAATTATTCCCACTCTTACTAATGGGAGAGCTGCCTATCATCAGATATGTTGAGATGGTGGAAAAAAAGTTAAGAACTGCATATTTAACCCCCCGGCTCACTTTCAAGACAAGACTACTAGGGCCCAGAGAAGTCCCGTAGAGGATAGCAGAACAAGGTCTTTGTATCCTGTCACTTGGAAGTGACAGCTATATGGACCCAGGCATTTCTAAGACATTAAATCACAACCCTCGTGCTGTTGCCACATGACCAGGGATCAACACTGTCAAGTATGAAAGCGAGAAGACTGTAGGGCTGGTGCTATGAGGAACTATATATGGTCATATCCTTAAGTTCCGTTATGTGCAGGATTCAGTAGATCTAGTGGAAATAGGACCTCATTTTTATATTTTAGACAGGGTATCACTCTGTCACCCAGCCTGGAGTGCAGTGGCACAATCTCAGCTCACAGCAACCTCTGCCTTCCGGGTTCAAGCGATCCTCCCACTTCAGCCTCCCAGGTGTCTGGGACTACAGGTGTACGCCACCGCCCCCGGCTGATTTTTGTATTCTTTCGGTAGAGGTGAGATTTCACCATGTTGGCCAGGCTGGTCTCGAACTCCTGACCTCAAGGAATCCACCCTCCTTGGCCTCCCAAAGTACTGGGATTACAGGCATGAGCCACAGCATCATTTTGCTGCAAAGTAGGTTGTTGTATCTCTAGTTAAATAGTTAAGCAATCGAGTATTTCATCCTTGTATTTTCCAGTCTCCAAAATAAGTTATTTTAAAATACAATACATGTATAGAACAGATCCCGACTACTGTAGTTAAACTTATAATGAAGTTACTTATCATGTTTGAAAAAAGTCTTGCAATATAATATCATATGTTTTTATTCCAGGCCCACAAATAAGTGGTAGTACTATGATGTCCCTACTCACGGGTCCTTTCCCTCTTTATTTGAGGAACGAGGAACTTCCCACCAGCCTAGAGAAAATCATCCATCCTAAGTATCTTTAAACATTTGATTAAGTCATACAAGGAACAAGCAGAGTTATGCTAGCCACAGCGTGGTATTTGGAATTCCTTTTGTTATTAAAAAATTCCACGCTGGTTGTATGAGTTCAGGAAGCCTGAGGAGGGATAAGAAATAGACCTTTTGTCTAGTGCTATTTTAACACACTGCTTCAGGTGTTGGTGGGCAAACTGGCCTTGAAAGGCCTTGAGTTCTTAACACAGTTGAGTCTCAGGCCCAGGCTGGGTAGCAGAAATGCCCCACCTCATTGAGTACTTCTGTTTCATCTCTCCTGTCCCTGTACTTGTCAGAATTCTCAAAACATTGCATTGTCACTTAAAAACAATAAGACAGGCTCCGTCCAGTCTCAGTTGCTGGGATTTAGTCTGTATTTGATGCAGCTGGTCTTTGGGATAAGCTCGGTCTTCTCCGAAGATCGTAAGACAGTTTCTCTTGAGACTTCTGGTTCATTGCTACTCCTGAGATCTTTGCCCCGGAGTCAGCCCTCTCTTCCCCTATGGTGCTTTCAGTATGGCAAGTCAGTTAAACATCCTTAGTAATTCAGGAAACAAAGACAGCCTCCAAGCCTCTGATGACATCACTACTCAAGACTGTGGCCGGCAGGAAGGGCTTGGTGTCACTTTATGAAGGAGTCAAGCTGAGAATCGCACCTTCTAAACAGTCCCTGCTAAGTGCTGAAGTCTTGATTAGAGATGTGCGGTCCTGAGGCTTCTCTCTAAGCCCTTGGAAGGTATGCTCCCTAATAAGCTGCCCCAGAGAGGCAGTCCAGACAAGGAATTCCCTTTAAGTGGTGGGTCACAACATCTGGAATGATTGTGCTGGATTACTAGGGAGCCTGGGCAGCAACGTTTTCATCCTTCCTTAAACTTTATTCTCAAGAGAAGTGGTTCATAAGGAGCAGGTGATATGCAAGGAGGCGTTGGTGATGAAGACTTCTGCTGGAGAGCAGCCTGGCTCCTGTGGAGGCTGGGCAGAGAACCCCCGTCTCTGAGACTAACAATGCCCGGCATAATCCCCAAGGCAAAGGACAGACTGAGAGAGTTTCGCCAGATGAGTGGCTGTTTCTCTGTCTCTGCCAGGCGAGCTCCTTTGCTGTCTGATTGCTGCTGCCAAGAGTGGCACTGCCTTCCTGAGGAAGGTTCCTTTGTCCAGGTATTTACTTGGTTATAGTAAAGCCTATTTCTGATACCACTCAGGTCAAAAAACTGTCTTTTCGGGATGTCCATGGTTGCCATTTGAAATTTCTGTAGGTCAGGCCAGGTGCAGTGGCTCATGCCTGTAATCCCAGCACTTTGGGAGGCCAAGGTGGGCAGATCACGAGGTCGGGAGTTCGATACCAGCCTGACCAACAGGGTGAAACTCCGTCTCCACTAAAAAAAAAAAAAAAATAGCTGGGCGTGGTGGTGCATACCTGTAATCCCAGCTACTCAGGAGGCTGAGGCAGGAGAATCACTTGAACCTGGGAGGCAGAGGTTGCAGTGAGCCGAGATTGCGCCATTGCACTCCAGGTTGGGCGACAGAGCAAGACTCCGTCTCAAAAAAAAAAAAAGAAATTTCTGTAGGTCATCACAGTTTTCAACACAACGTTGCTTAGACAGCTCCTGCATCAGCCCAAAAGGGACATGAAAAATTTCTTTCTTCCCTGAAAATGAGTTTGGTTTTGCCAGTGATACTTAGAAAAATATTTCCAAAATTTCTTCCCAGGGACATAGAATATAAATGTGTATCATTACCATAAGAGACAGATGTCTGTTTCCATACTCTCTCATTCTTCCAGTCATGTTAAACAGCCTTTACACAGACATCATATGCGTTCTCCAAGTTCCTGGTGGTTACCTTGAGTTAGCCCTAATGACAATTTGATGGAACAGTTGCTGGTAAAATCAGCAAAGGCAACTAACACGATCACTATGAGTTGATGGTCCCAAAGGCCCATCCAATGGGTTTGAGGGAACACAGTGGTTCTAAGGCAGACAGTAATAATATTTTTCCAAACTTCAGGTTCTCTGTGGAGAGACTGTTCTTCAGGATTCTGCCTCTTTTTGAAAAAGGTGATTTTGATGAAGGTGCATGAAATAGAGCCCTAATATTGACATCATCTCCAGCCAAAGTTCTCATTCCCCAGTGTGAATTCTTTCCTGTCCCTCTTGCAGTTATGAGTATGTTTTCCTGTAGGAAAAGATGTATTTACTAGAACATATTTCTACCATTTTATTGGTTTATTTATTCAATGGAAATTTATTAAGCACCAACCACATTGCAGAGGAGGCATCCTGGAAAAATTATTGACTAAACCAAGCCTTGAAGAAGGAATCGGAATTATCCAGGCAGCGGTGAAGAGGGAATAGCGCTTGCAAGGTCCATTGACAAGCGGGGACAGCACAAACAAGGAGCTACGTTTAGTTCAGGATGGCCAGGACATAAGACATAAATGCTTGGAGTTGTAGGAGAGATAAAGGGCTGATTGTGAGGAGGTTAGGTATCATGGTAGAGAGCCTGAAGGGTTTGGGGAGCCCCCTTGGAAGTTTAAACAAGGTAACATGATCAACAGGTGTTTCGGAAAACCCACTTAGGCTACAGTGTGGAAAATTGTTTGAAATGGGGTGAGACTGGATCCAGGAAACCGTCAGGTACCAATTATTAATCGAAGTGAGGAGTGATGAATGCCTTCCGTACGGTAGGGGTAGGAGGAATGGAGAGGAGGTGCCAACATGGAAAAGGAAATTCAGGGGCTCCATGACGGTCAATGCATGTGGGATCTAGAATGCAATAGAGACGTGGGAGTCTAAGATGCTACTCAAATTCCGGCTTGATAACTGAGTAGAAAGCAGTACCAGTCACAGAGGAAGAGGCTGGGGATGGAGGAGAGAAAGTGTGTTGGAACATACTGAGTTAAGGAGCCTAAAGAACAGCTGAGAGAAAGGGAAGCCAAAGTCATAATCCTTGACTTTTTCTTTATTGGCTTAGACTGTCTAGTGATCTAGTGGTGTGTGTGTATGCTGGGGGAGGGCAGAGTTGGGCACGTGGAAACTCTCAGCATCCAAGAGAAGTTCACCTAAACCCTCCTGTTGAGATTATTTCCAAAATTTGACCAGATGTTTAAGCAAATTAACAAATGATTAAAGCAGCAGTCAGCAGGGACCTAGACCTCTGTGGAAATAAGCAAAGGAGCAAAACTGCAGAGAGAGCCAAGCCCAGGTGTTCTTGCTGGAAGGGAGGTCAGTGTGATGGGGGTCCTCAGTGGTTGATGGGCAGAGTCAAAATGAAGCAAGCTGAGTCTGGTGGACAGGGTGAAATCAGAAATCTAGGAAAAGCACAGGTGTTTGTGTTCTCTGTGAGAATAACTTCCACCTAACAGCTATGCTCTCAATGATATTTTTATTCCATCCATTGTTGATAGCACATTCTACTTTTCTCTATAGCCAAGTGTTTTTCTTTCTCTAAGGGATGTCGTCCCGTAAAAAGACCATCCACATTGTCCAGAGAGAATAGTGTTGAAGGACTACCAATTACTATTTTGTTGTAGCCAAATGAACTAGCAGCTGAGCAGCTAACTTGGGTCTCCCTTCAGCTTCATCAGTAGCTTTTTGTGGGGCCTTGGGCAGGTCACAGGTTTCTCTCTGGACCTTAGCTTTCTTCCCCATAAAGTTAAGGAACTTATCCTAGCAGGTTGCTAGAGTCACTTTCAGCATTATCCTTCTATGTCTGTGTTCATTCCTGATTTGAAAAGGCCATGAGTCTTGCTTAGAATCGTAGCTTCTTCTCACTCACCAAAGACATAGGCCTGGACATCAGCAAAACACTTCAGGAAATTATAGTTCCCAGCACACTTTATGCCTAGTGTGTAACAGGGCTGGAAAACTGCCACAGAGACACTCACTACAGCCCTTAACCCATTAGGTCATTTAGAACATCAGATTTAAAAATCAGCTCTCCCCCTAGGCCCTTCCCCGCCCAAAGTCAGCTCCCTAGTTAGCCTCATCTAGAGACTGCATTTCTTATTGATCTTAAAATAAAAAAGAAAGTAAAATGAAAAGGACTTTGGCTCTAGTATGTGAAAACTCTTTCAAATGCCCTGGTCTTTGTGACCATGCGAAGGCTGGCTCTCTTGAGCATCTTCAGTCTCTGTGTGAGTTGATCCTCTGGCTCACGTTCTCTGGCCTGAGAATAATGATGAGAGATCCTCGGGAAGGCCCAGTGCCTTTCCAATCTACTTCTGAAAGGAAGCAGAATCCAAGCCCCCGGAGGGGATGTTCCACACCCCGCATCCTCCACCTTTCCAGTCATCCTTCTCACCCTTCTCTGGCAACAGAGTTCAGTGCCCTCAAGTGTGGGCTGCCTTCCAGTTCAAAGTAGTCATGTGCCATAATTTACTTATTTTATTATTATTATTATTATTATTATTATTATTTGAGACAGAGTCTCGCCCTGTCGCCCAGGCTGGAGTGCAGTGGCATGATCTCGGCTCACTGCCATCTCCGCCTCCCGAGTTCAAGCTGTTCTCCTGCCTCAGCCTCCCGAGTGGCTGGGATGACAGGCACCCTCCACCATACCCGGCTACTTTTTGTATTTGTATTTTTAGTAGAGATGGGGTTTCGCCATGGTGGCCAGGCTGGTCTCGAACTCCTGACCTTAGGTGATCCGCCCACCTCAGCCTCCCAAAATGCTGGGATTACAGGCGTGAGCTACCGTGCCTGGCCTATAATTTAAAATTTACAGAGCAAAAGTTGGGATTCTGAGGGCTGGGCATGGTGGCTCATGCCTGTAATCCTAGCACTTTGGGAGGCTGAGTCAGGCAGATCACGAGGTCAAGAGATCGAGACCATCCTGGCTAACATGGTGAAACCCCATCTCTACTAAAATTACAAGAAATTAGCTGGGCATGGTGGCAGGCGACTGTAGTCCCAGCTACTCGGGAGGCTGAGGCAGGAGAATGGCGTGAACCTGGGAGGCAGAGCTTGCAGTGAGCCGAGATTGCACCACTGCACTCCAGCATAGGCGACAGAGCAAAACTCTGTCTCAAAAAAAAAAAAAAAAAAAAGATGAGATTCTGAGTAAACTTGGGATAAAGTGTTTAAATAAATTCATGCCAACTCATGGCCATTTCATAGCATTCTTTAGAGGATTTGGCGTTCATTGCCCAAAGACTCTCATTAATATTTGTGCTATTAATGTGGGGCAGTTAATGAGTATCAAAATATTTGCTTCACACACAGCTATTAGAGAGTCAGAGAGGTTTAGTTGCTTACCTGTGGTCACACAGCAAGTGAGTGATGAGCAAAGATTGGGAACAATCCAGGTGGTAATGAAACTGAAATGTTTTGGTTCTGACAGCATAGTTCAGCCAAAGGATGCTGGTCGTAGGACAGGGAGTGCAGCTGAGCCTTCGAGTCCCATTGTTATCCCAGGAGAACTGTATTTTCTACTTTCCTGAATTCTAGTATGACAGGTTTTTAAAAATGATTTCAAATTTATGTGTATGTATGTGCATGAAAATATGTGGCTGCTCACAGATACATGTATAGAAGATGAAAGAGAAAAATGGACAACTTATAATTGCAGATATTTTCGTTCATCTGGTATCCAGATGATCTCCCTTGATTCTGACAGTTTTGACAAATCAGTTTATTAAAATTGTAAATGTAACCCAGAGCTGTTTAGTACAGTACTAGGCAGAAGGTGCTTTCTCCTCACATTACATTTTGCTGTCGCGTTATTAGAAGTAAATACAGCTTATACTGAAAGGACAAAACAGCCAGTCTTCTATGAGAAAGATGTCACTTGCCACATATAGTCCCAGTTGGTTTCACTGTCCCGAGACCCTAAAGATGTTTTCATAGAGCTTTGACCTTGATGAAGCACAGAGAAGCGTCTGGTCCCCATGCCTGCCCTCCTCCCCTTCAACTCCTCACCTGCCCCTTCAACTTCAGGTTTCTAAAGAGAAAACTGGCTCCCTAAGCTCCCAGAAGGCATTACTCAGGTGACATTTGGGGAAGGAAATCATCAGTAGGGCAAGTTTTAATTTAGGGCATTTAAACCCATTGTACTTAAGTACCAGATATCATTACAGACTCTTTAGAAAAAATGTATGGCATCTCCACACAGTGTTTCTGGCAGAGAAGAAAAGAAAGGAAAGGGAAAGGAAAACGTATGGTAGTAAGAAGTAATGCCATGGAGGGCAAGCTGGGAACAGTGAGCACTCGAACGAGAGAAGAAATGTACAAAATGTGGAACTCTTATGCATTCGCTGAAAATAGGGAAAATAATACCTTTTTTCCTCATCACCTGCCACAGAAAGTTCAGAGAAGTTTTTATTTCATATCTGATTAGCTTCAATTGACAAAGTTTCTACACTCTGATTTTGTTTCACCAGCTTTCCCCCTCCCTGTCCCTTCTAGCCTCTGCCCAGGAATCATTTGTAGGCAAACACGAAGATTTGTGACAGGACAGCTTCATCTTTGTGCCACAGACCACTGGCAATCTGGTCAAGCCTGCAGACCCTTTCTCAGAATATTTTTAAATAAATATAGTGTGTAGGAACATAATTATCAAAATATTTTAAACGTCCACACATTTATGATATAGTAATATATGTACTTATTTTTAACATATTAACTAAACAGAATTCATCACGGCTATACTTTCAAAGTCATAATGTGTGTGCACCAGGGGTCAGCAAACTGCAGCCCACAGACTGCTTTTGTAGATAAAGTTTTATTGGAACATAGCCATGCTCATTCATGTACATATTGTCCATACCTACTTTCACACTACAGCAGAATTAAATAGCTGGCCTTCATGTCGTATGGCTCTCAAAGTCTAAAATATTTGCCATCTGGCCTCTTTCAGAAAAAGTTTCCCAATCCCTGGTGCCTGTAATCTCAGCACTTTGTGAGGCCGAGGTGGGTGGATCACAAGGTCAGGAGTTCGAGACCAGCCTGGCCAACATACTGAAACCCCCATCTCTACTGAAAAAAAATACAAAAAATCAGCTGGGCATGGTGGCGGGCACCTGGAATCCCAGCTACTCGGGAGGCTGAGTCAGGAGAATTGCTTGAAGCCGGGAGGTGGAGGTTGCAATGAGCCAAGATCACACCATTGCAACCCGGATGACAGTGCGAGACTCCGTCTCCAAAAAAAAAAAAAAAAAAAGACTGATTTCTCTTGGTTACAGCCACAGGTTGCTAACTACTGTTTTATGCCCACATTATAATGCATATAAATGCTAAATTTCAGTTAGAAGTTAACAAAAACATAGAAGTGATTTTTTTTTCCCAGTCCAAATTCATGGACCACCTGAATTCTGTTCATGGACCCCATGGAGGCCTGTGGACCCCAGGTTAGTAATCACCAAATGGATTACCGTTTAAAGGGCCTTTCAGCACAAAGAAATACTTTCTTTACAGCGTGAAGAATCTGCACCCTTTCCGCCCCCTCACAAATGTCTGCATATTTCCATATCCATGAAAAAGACATCAGATCATCTCTAGAATTAGGTGAAGCACAGCCACTTTGAACTCTTATTCCCATCCTGCAGAGACCCAGTGTTTTGCTGAGGAAAGCCTACTTCTGTCAGCTAGTCCTAAGAAAAAGTTGAGATTCTCTACACATACAGTCAGCTCATTACCACCTCCCCATCCCACTCTTGTGATGCCAGGAGAAAGAGCCAAAAATTCCCCCCTCCCCCCACTCCCAGAGTTCTCCTGTTCTCTCTGGTGTATTACTTGACTTTCCTCATCTTGTCTCTTAATGTCACATCAGAATGTACCGCAGGATCTGACTTGGCCATTTATGTGGCTGTGATGTCTTATTCTCCAGGGACAACTTCAAGTATTCAGCAATAACTCATGTCCACTTAATGTGAAAATTGGTACCATCTAATAGAATCTTCAACATGCTAACCACACCATTCCAATAATGAAATGCAAATTTTCCTGCCTTTGACTATGGTCATTTTTAGATTCTTGAGGAATGAAATACCCTCTTTATTATGAATTAAGAACTGGAAATTAAGATGTGGAATATTCTTACACTATTTTTAGATAGTCTCCTTATCTGGAGTCCTAGGCTATCTTGTTTAATCCTGACAATATAATTACAAGGTGCATATCATTATTACTCCCATTTTCTTGCTAAGAAGACTAAGATTTAGGTTACATAGATGAGTGACAGAATTCTAGAATTCATGTATTTTTTTCGGCTTTGAAAGAACAGACAACCCCACTTTATCTGATCCTTCATTTAGGTATCAGCTACAGCCTCTGGATGTGTTTTTATCTAAGAGAACCCTACAGTAGTTCAGACTTTGTGGAGAAAGGCAGTGAGACGGAACAGTTCTGGCCATAGGGGATGTAGGGTCTAGATCACTTTCTAAATCTCTTTTCCATGAAATATGGGCTTTGAGAGAGAAGACCATCTCTAAGTGCCATCTGACCATCCATGGCTCTAGGATAATATTCAAAGCAAAGGATAGTTAAGGCAACTCAACTTATGATGAGCTCCCCCATCTGCCTTTCAGACTGGCCGTGGAAGGGAAAGGCCTGCCTGACAATGGGACCTCTGAGATGGATCCGAAGCACTTCAGCCGTCGTCCTGTGCTCTGAGCAGCTCTGCTGATACAGCAAAGCTGGGAGATGGTATTGATTTTCCAGATAATATTAGCATGTCATCTTATTGAGACAGAATGAAGAGGATTTATGTGTAGCCAGAGCCACACGCTGCTGCAGAGGGCCCAGTCTGTGGGCATCTTCTGAGCTGCCTAAAACAAGAGTAAAATAGTCCCTCATCTATGAGCGTGGGGAAAAATGTAAACAAGCACCTGTGTTTGAGGATACAGCAGCGGCCTGGAACTTCTGAACTGCCAGAGAAACATCCAGTGAGTGGGAAGGAACACATGGGCTTCACCAAGCAATTAGTGCTGTAGGTTTAATAGAGTTTGAGTACTGATCTAGACTCAGCTCCATCACCACTCAGCTTCCGGGACGGTGATTTGAACTGATAGTCTTACCACCTGTGGTCCACTGGAGTTTGGCACTTTCTCCTCCTGCTGTCATTTCTCATTACTGCCCTTGACTTCCTTCTAGAAGAGTGGGTACAGTGGGGAGTGACCAGCCTCCAGGAAGAGGACACAGGTACACGGCAGTGTGCACCCTCTCTTCTTTTGCCTGTTTCTGACTCTGCATGGCTTGAGGCAGAGTTGATATTTCCCGATCCCTTTTGTTCCCTTACAGCAAGCACTTACCATGCTGTACTGTGGTTTTCTGCTTACATTTCTGACCTCCTTCTGGACTGTGAGGTCCTGAAAAGTAGAGGCTGCAAATGCATCTCTGTGACCCCAGTACCAAGTCTCGTGCCTGGCACTTGGTAGGTGTTCAACAGCATTTGTTGGAGAGATGGATGAAGAGTAGGCATACTGTTCCTAGCCTAACCCATCCCAATCATCCTCCATTGCCAGCAGTGCCATTTGTCATTATTTTCTGAATCCCAGTCTGTAACACCACCATCCACCCTATCAACAAAACTAGAAATGGGGGAGTCATCCTTACACCGTCTCCTGCTTCACTTCACACACACCAGTCACCAGTTCCTGCTGATTGTTTCTCTCCAGATAGTTCTCAGATTTGCTCTTTATCCTTTTCATCCCTATCACCACCCCCAGGTTCATTGCCTCACTGTTGTAATTATCTGGTCTTCCCACCTTCACTTTGGCCTCCACTCATCTGTCCTGTGACGCCACTACTCTGGCCATGTCACTACCCGTCTAAAGTCATTGAGAGGCTGCATTTGCCCACTGTAAGAAACTCAAGCTTCTTAGCAAGGCCTGCAAAGCCTTTCCTTGGTCTGGCTTCTGCCTGCCCCTGTATCCACAGCTCTGACCACTTGCTGCCTTGAGTTTTATGTTCCAGCGTCACCAGATTTCTTGTAGTTACCCATATGAGTCATACTATTTCATGCCTAGAGTGTCCTTCTTGCTTTTGTTTTTTCCATTCCCATTCATACTGTGAGACTCAGCACATACATCACCTAATCTGGGAAGCCTCATCTGACCTTATTTACCCCGTGAAAGGAAGGGAGGGAGGAAGGAGGAAGGGTTAAGGTACATCTCCTTTGGACTTTCATAGAGCTCTGTACATGCCTCAGCGTCCCTGACAGGTAGTCACCTCCATAGTGGACTGAACATCCAACATGGCTTTGCAGTTCCCTAATACCCTTGAATTCTATTTTCCTTCCCAATCTTTTTTTTTTTCTTCTGAGACAGAGTTTCGCTCTTGTCGCCCAGGTTGGAGTGCAGTGGCACGATCTAGGCTCACTGCAACCTGTGCCTCCCAGGTTCAAGTGATTCTCCTGCCCCAGCCTCCCGAATAGCTGGGATTACAGGGGTGCACCACCACGCCCGGCTAATTTTTTTGTATTATTAGTAGAGATGGAATTTCACCATATTGGCCAGGCTGGTCTTTAATTCCTGACCTCAGATGATCTGCCCTCCTCGGCCTCCCACTGTGCTGGGATTACAGGCATGAGCCACCATGCCTGGCCCCCAGTCCTTTTCTAAAGTATTTATTCATATTGGGATAGAACTAACAAGTAAATGTGACCTTTTTAAGGAGGATTACCATTTGTATAGGGCTGTATCCCTCTGAAGATAGAACACTGGCCTTAGTCAATGAATGAAGCAACATCTCTTGGGGTTGCCAGATGACCCTGGTGTATAGTCAGTCAGCCAAACCTCTGATTCAGCTGCTTAGCTGGGTTAGCAGTTTCCTTTACACCAGTATGGTGTGAGGAGTGGGGAAGGCAGCAGAGCACCACTCACAGCCTGCCCAGTGAGCCCAAAGCAGTGGTGAGCCCAGTCAGAAGAAAAGCCTAGCATACTAGAAAGAGCACGGCCTTTGAAAGATTGGTCAGCCTGGGTTCAACTCCACTGTTTGCCTCTTTACTGTGTGAACTTGAGCATGTTCATTAAGCTCTGTGCTCATCTGTTTAATGTGCGTAATCGCTTACACTGAATTGTGATAAGGATTAAATGAGGTAATATATGTTATGTGCTCAGAAGAGCCACTAGCTCATGAAAAGTGATCAATAATGATGGCTGCACCCAGGCACAGTGCCTCATGCCTGTAATCACAGCACTTTGGGAGGCTGAGGCGGGCAGATCACCTGAGGTCAGGAGTTCGAGACCAGCCTGGCCAACATGGTAAAACCCCATCTCTACTAAAAATACAAAAATTAGCTGGGTGTGGTGGCAGACACCTATAATCTCAGCTACTCGGGAGGCTGAGGCATGAGAATCACTTGAACCTGGGAGGCAGAGGTTGCAGTGAGCTGAGATCATGCCACTGCGCTCCAGCCTGGGCGACAGAGCGAGGCTCCATCTCAAATAATAATAATAGTGGCTGCATTTGTCGTTCTTTCCCTGTCTTGATCCCCTGGTGGATGGTCATTGTGCAGTGGAAACAAGAGATAATCCTGGAGGTCTGTGTGCTTCCTTCTTGTTTCACTGAATTTGGCCCCACGTCTACCTGAATGCCCTTAATCAGAGTTCTAGAACACTTCTGACTTAGGAAGTCTCAAACACCCTAGTATGTTTCCAGTTTTCCAACAGTTGAGGAAAACATGATAAAGCCCCAAATTGTGTATGTGGAAAAGCAGTGCGGTGTGAAGAATGATGTACACCTGAGTCATTTGTTGGCAACAGTGTGATCTTGAGTACATTCCTTTGAATCTCTGCATCTGATCTGTAAAGACCCCTTGAGCCATTTGTATTTCCTCATCAACACTTTGCTTACAAATTAAAGTACTTTGGTATTATAATGGTGATTTCGTTATTACTATTTATTACCTAGACTGCAGGTTTAAGTATAGCAGTTAGAGAATAGCACACTGGCCGGGTGCGGTGTTTCAAGCCTGTAATCCCAGCACTTTGGGAGACCGAGGCGGGTGGATCACGAGGTCAGGAGATCGAGACCATCCTGGCTAACACGGTGAAACCCTGTCTCTACTAAAAAATACAAAAAACTAGCCAGGCGAGGTGGTGGGCGCCTGTAGTCCCAGCTACTCGGGAGGCTGAGGCAGGAGAATGGCGTAAACCCAGGAGGCGGAGCTTGCAGTGAGACAAGCCTGGGCAGTGTGAAGAAACCCCGTCTCTACAAAAAGTAATAAATTAGCTGGGCATGGTGGTACACGCTTGTAGATCCTACTCGGGAGGCTGAGGCAGGAGGATCGCTTGAGCCCAGGAGCTCAAGGCTGCAGTGAGCTATGATCGCAGCACCGCACTCCAGCATGGGTGACAGATTGAGACTCAGTCTCAAAAGAGAAAAAAACAAAGCTCTTTTCTTTAAAATATTTCTTCGAAACTAAGCCCAGAGGTACTATTACCTTTTGATCACTATTATTAATCATTCCTTAATAGAGCTTTGGATTTTTCCCTAGGCTTAACTATGCTGGTTATTTCTAATTCTTTGTGATTTTCCTGGCTTCAGATCTTTCTAGGAACAGCTCTGGGTCTCTTGGGCCATTTGGCATCAGGGCTCTGGGCCTTTGTCTCCAGCTTCTGTGATTCTATCAAAGGTCTTTCAGTATTGATCAGAGAGTCATTCCCACTGAGTCCTTCAGGTTTTCTTTTACTGCTTTCCCACCAGCCACAGAATGAGGAAAGGATGATTGAAGTGAAGAGCCTAGCCTAGTGCCAGCCCAAGTTGGGACTTGCTGAACATTGGTTTCCAGCCCTGTGGCCCCAGAATACCCCACAGTTACACCTCAGCTGTGGGTTCCTCTGGGACTGTTCCCCAGAAGGATATTTTTCTGCCAATTTTAATTTACTTTTGGGAGAACAAAAAAAACTACCTGTAATTTTTCCTGTCTACTTTTACTAGAGTTTACTAGAGTTTTCCTCAAGTTCCTTGAGCGTAATCTCAGAGAAGAATCTAACCCATGTTTTCTTTTTCCCATTGCATTTACTACAGTTACAACAATAATAAATGTTGAACTAACTTTCTCTAGCTTTTAGCCAACATGTAAATTACTCCCCTTTAAATTCTGTCTTCTGTGTTTGGTGTCTCTGTGTAAAATAGGAATAATCCCAATCTTCTCAATGAGATTTTACCAAAATAAATTAGTGTTCAGAAATAAAAGGAGCTATGTAAATCTGAGAAACTGTAGCGAGGCCTCTTACTAATTTTATATCCAAGTGCTCTACATAAAATTACTTTTTCCCAAGTGTTCTAGAAAGGGTTACATTCCTGAGTAAGGTCTTAATGGCCAGTTCAAGAAATAATCAAGTTAAGTGTATTTAATTCATACTTTTAATTCATTTTTTTGGTTAATACCTTCTGTTAGACACTTCCATATGACCTATGTCAAATGCACAGCAAAACATCTGATATATGATTATAGACCTAACACAAATAATGTTATGTGAGCAACCCCAAACAGTAAACCGTGACAACGTGGAGACTCAGATTTTCCAAGCACTCATTAAATTGAGCAGAGAAATAATCTATTTCATCCAATAACCTTTTGTTTTATGTACGTAGAAAACCTTTATCAGAGAGCTGTATGTGGACCTCCTAAAAAGGGACCTGGGAATTCAGGTTGGAAACTAGATCAGCCAGGCGATGGAGTTCATGCATCCCAGCGCTGTAAACAACAGCGTGGGCACAACTGGCCAAGCCCTGGAAGTGCGGCCAAGTGTGTGGGGACTCCTGGTGTTGTTGTTTATGGTGTCTGGCAAATATTTCTACCCAAACCTTCAGCTAGTTTATGGCATTTCATTTTACAGCCCATCATGATGATAGTAACCAACCCCAGAAAAACATCAGTAAGCATTAGCAGCCATAGTGTTGGAAGATGAATGTGACCCCAGCGACCTCCATTCCACCCCCCAACTCCCATTCCACTCCCACCCCATCCCCCTCACCGCCCCCTCTAGTGTTCAGTGAATTTCTGCAGCCAAAGTGGTTGCCATGGGTCTTGGGTCAAAGGAGGATATTTGGAGGAATTTTTCTAAACACATGCATACAAATGTTGAGAAATAGCACTCTAAAAAGCAGGAGTCATACACAGACCCCAGCCCTTCTCGGTGAGTAAGACAAAAGGCAGCATGATCTATAAATATGGTAAAGTGCCTTGAAACGATGAGTCTGCAGAGGCAGGGCGGGTGGGGGTGGTTAAGAGAAGGCAGGAGGAAGACAACAATTACATATTAAGTTGCATTGGTTAAGAACAGAAAAATAAAACTTGGCACGAGTTCCCATACTGGCCTTTTAGAACGGATTGGTCTGTAACACCATACTAAGTCTGTTTTCTATCAGTGATTCCTAGCCAGCTTATTAAACAGATTTATACAATGAAAGAATCTCATAACAGAAACATTCACCTTCTTTATTACTTGGCATTATTTATGGTTTGAGTTTTTTCAGCTACTTTTTTATGCACTGGAATCTGCCAACATTATACTTACAAAGTTTATGTACCAAAGTATAAGTAGGTTGGGAGAATATTTTATGTGTCTCCTCTACCCAGCAGAGGCTCTGAGGACCTATCTGTCCCCTCCTCTGAGTGTCTTTGGCATGTAATCCTTTCTTTCAGGAGTCCTTGATTCTTGACTGAAACAAGGGTTAGTTCCCTACCCCCATGTCCCTCAAGGAGCAATCCTTCTTTCAGTCTTGGGTTTAGTGACAGGGAAAAAAGAACCTTAGCTCGTGTGAGGCTGTGTATAAGGGAATTAAATAACTCTCTACTGATTTGCAAACACCTCAAAATTGTCAATATGGAAAAGAGACCCATAGTCCCCTTTTGTCCTCCCCATTCATTCTAGGGTAATAAGGGCTGGTGGAGAGGCGGTGTCCATTTTTTGACAGAACTGGTATGGGCAGATGAGCATGCCTGAGTACTGAACACTACAGTGTCACTCCCCATGTTGCCATGCTGTAGAAGAGCATGCAGGAAGCTACCGACAAGGGCGTAACTGTGGACCTGAAGTGGACAGCAGGGAGGTCGTGGCAGTGTGGCCCTGATCCTTCGCTGCCTCACTTGCCTTCTGCTTCCCAGCTTCACCATAGCTGGGAAGAATATTTTGATTTGTTTGTTTTCCCTGAGAAAGAACAGTGATTGCCTCCTTTCCTGAAGTGTGTTCTCCTTCCCAGGGAAAACACACACATCCAGAAGGTACTCTGAGCAAAGCCTGGAACTAGACAGATGACCCAGGGTCTTTGGGATTGCAGAACAGCTGCTGTGGAAAAGTAGTGGCCTGTTTATGGGCTGAGGAGGCAGGACAGGGTGACAAGAGGGAGCCTGAGAGCCTCCCGTGAATCTGTCTGCACCCTTTTGAGAAGAAGCCCATGAAGTCAAATGGCAGCTTGTTTAAGGAAGCCATGAACTAGCAAATGTAGTTAAAGATGAAGGGCTAAAATGAAGGGAAACGCTTATGCTTAAAGCAGTTTTCCTTTGAAAAACTACAGCATTTAGGCTACCAGGTTGTGTTTCCTTAATAGGAAGCCATATCCCAGCCATGTGGCAAGAATTAGTCATTGCCTTCCATATGGTTAGTAATAATAAATGTAAGAATTTAGAGGCTAATGAATCAGTAGGAGTTGATATGGGTTTGCTGGGTGAATGAATCAAAGGTGATCCCTTCTTTCTCCCTGCTTCCATCTTTCTAGTCTTTCCTCCTGCTATGCTTTTATGCTTATGAGCTTCCATCTCTGGCCCACTAACCCCTATTTTGAAGGATCCTTTGAATAATCTGGAAGGGGACCATCTAAAGAACTCTGGCCGGGTGCAGTGGCTCACAGCTGTAATCCCAGCACTCTGGGAGGCCGTGGCAGGTGGATCACCTGAGGTCAGGAGTTTGAGACCAGCCTGGCCAACATGGTGAAACCCCGTCTCTACCAAAAATACAAAAATTAGCCAGGCGTGGTGGCGCACACCTGTAATCCCAGCTACTTGGGAGGCTGAGGCAGGAGAATCGCTTGAACCCGAGAGGTGGAGGTTGCAGTGAGCCGAGATCGTGCCATTGCACTCTAGCCTGGGTGACAGAGGGAGACTCTGTCTCAAAAAGAAAAAAAGAAAGAAAGAAAAGAAAAGAAAAAAGAACTCTCAAATCTCTCTCTAGCCTGTATGCGAATCATCTCCCAGAAACTAATCTGTCCCTCTGAGCCCAAGTATTAAGCCAAACTATGAACCAAAAATTAGAGGTGTGAGAGACATGAAGGGGGCAGGCCTCTGTGCCCCGCCCTCCTAGAGCTCACTGTCTGGTGCTAGAGACTGATGTGTAAACAGATTATCATAGTGATAAAAACCATGATAGAAAAAGGATGACCAGTTCTTTTGGCCTGTGTGTGTAGGGGGAGGCTCTGGGAGGCAGGTGGAATGCCGGTGAGGATCTTCTATGACATGAATAGCTGTTGAGCTCAGGAGATAAGAATTTGGAGCTGGAGCAGTTCACTTCAACTTTAAATCCCAACCCTGTCTCTTAACAGCTGTGTCACTTTGAGCAAGTTACTTACCTCTCTGTGCCTCGGTTTTTTCATGTGTAAAATAGTATACCTACATCCTCGGGTTCCTGTGAGAATTCAATGAGTTAATATGTGTGGAACACTTAGAATACTGCCTGCCCCGAAAATTACTGCTTGGCAGTAAATGCTATGTAGATGTTACTTTAAAATTATTGTTATTTTTCACATATCTTGTGTGAATGTGCCTAAATGTGATATGTATATATTTTTCCTTTTAAAAATTTGAGATCATACTATACAGAGAGCCCAACTTACTCTCCATGTCAGCACATGTAGGTGTACCTTAAGACTAATTTAAAACCATCTTTCTTTTGAAAAACTTTCCACCCTCATCAGAGATTGGAGAGTCTATGTGAGGGCACCTCTCCAAGATTGGATCTTGCTGTGGTTGATGGAGTTACGTCCTTCACAGCACAGTCCAAATTAAAGATCTCTAGTCAGGCTGTTTGGTCTGTGAAACATTCGGATATTTGTTTTTTAAATCCATATTAGGACATGTTATTCAGTGTTTGGAGAAATTAGTATGTACTAATTTCTAGGCTGCTTGAAGAACTTGGGGGGTAAATTGTTGCTCTTAAATCCCCTTAAAATGTAGGGCAGAGGCCGGGTGCGGTGGCTCACGCCTGTAATCCCAGCACTTTGGGAGGCCAAGGCGGGCAGATCACGAGGTCAGGACATCGAGACCATCCTAGCTAACACAGTAAAACCCTGTCTCTACTAAAAATACAAAAAATTAACTTGGTATGGTGGCGGGCGCCTATAGTCCCAGCTACTCAGGAAGCTGAGGCAGGAAAATCGCTTGAACCTGGGAGGTGGAGGTTGCAGTGAGTTGAGATCACGCCACTGCACTCCAGCCTGGGCGACAGAGCGAGACTCCCTTTAAAATATATATATATATATGGCAGAAGGGATCTTGGCACGCTGTGTTGAAGAGATACATTTTTAAGTCAAGTGTAAGGTAAGTCGGTCACGCCACATCTCAGCCTCATAAGGCTGTATTTCTGCAGATTGTTGTGGCTTCTGGGTGTCCTGTTAGAAACAAAGCAGGAAGGGAGAATCATTTGATCTCTTGAACCTAAAATGTGGGCCCTAGGCTGTCAGGAAGAGGTGGCCCTTGCCGAGTCCCAGTGTTCTCCCTCATTCACCCGCTAGGTGACAGTGGATCCAACTCTCCAGAAGCGAATCTGGGATTCTGCATGTTGTGGTTATTTGCTGTCTATAGAGGGGTCTATTAGACAGGTCTCTCCAAGGAAGGGAAAGGGAGCAGGGAGTAGAGGGGGTACAGGCTCCGAGGGGCCAGCAAGTCTGGTAGATGCCAGTTCTCCCGAAAGACAGGTCCCCGTGTGACTCACATCTGGTACTGAAGTGGCTGGAGCACTTGGCACACCGCAAATTGACACTGACCTCGGCCATGCTGTTGGAGTAACTGGACTTTCAGGATGGACTCCCTGAACAATCCTGCCACTGTGGCTGGCACAAACAGGCTTTTCTTTAGCAGCAGACGTTCATGTCTTCTTGCTCCAACTTTTTTTTCTTGAACAAACATATGTATTGTGGCCAATGCAAGGAAAAATCCTACTCACCATTTTGATCTGAGTTGCTTCTGTCCTGGAACAATAGTCTAGTGTACCAGGGGCCCTCGGGATGCTGGTTTCCATGCCCTGGTCTAGTTTTATAAATCTCCTTGGAAGACCCTAAAGGCCAGGAAGCCATCGGTATTTCTGCAGGGCCCCCTACCACCATCAGGGACATCAGTGGCTCTGTATCTGATTGCCAGAGCTTGAGCTTCAGCAGTGTAGCCTCGGGGTCAGGACTGGTTACAATCAAAGAGCTTGCTAAGTACCTGCCCTTTCTCCCACAGGATGGCCTCTTCACAACTTAAGTGGGCATAACCGAACACTTGCATTCCCCTTTGAGCATCCACCTCACTCAGGTGGAGGAAATGTGTCTCCAAGCACTGCCAGCCTGTGAATAAGCACTTTCCAAGTGCCAGGTACAAAGTTAGACATTTTCCATCTTTCACCTCGTTGATCTCAAAATCCCATGAGATTTTTAATCACTGACTCAGTAGCATTGATTGAGAAACCTACTCCGTGTTAGGCTTAGACTATAACATAGCGATGACCGAAACAGTCTTTGGATTCGTGGCGATTACTGCCAGGTAGAGAAAGCGAATGCTGTTATTTCACTCGGAGAGGAGACTAAGGTTCAAAGAACCAATACTTTCTCAATGCCATACAATTGGTAAAGGGTGTGGCCACGATTTCAACGCCATGATTCTACTCCAAAGACTGCCCTCCCTCCACCGTGCCCTACTACCTTCCTATAGGAAGCTTAATCTGCAGTTCTACTTAAAATAGGAGGAAACATCTGGAATATTAGTTTTCAACCACATTTCAGACACACAAAGTGGAGCCTAAGGAATAGCCCAGTTGGTTCTTCTCTGAGAGCGGGTAAGAGTAGAAAAGAATTGCTGATCTCAAGCATTTTGTTACCAGAATAACCCCACAGGAGAGGCCTGGCTGAACTGGGATTTGTGTGGGCCAGACAACGTAGGGGATTTATTTCCAAGGCTGGAGGACAGAGCTTGGACTTGGGTCCAGCTCAGTGTCCTCCCTCGGGTGCGACTCGCTGAAGAGGTACAGCATCTGGAGGAGGACTTTCCAGCCAGGGTACAGCTCCTCAGGGCCCAGGCAGTTAACGATTAAACAAGAAGCAGCCTTTGGCTACAAACCTAATGGTTTAGGTTCCAGGGCACAGGATAAAAATACACAACTGGAAAGGCAAGCTCCCAATTAAGTGGAAGAGCTCAAGCAAGAGATGTTTCAATGCCGTGGAGCCAGTGACCACACGTGGGCCTGCTGTCTCCTCCGCCAGCCCCCCTCGCCCGGCCCCATACTTAGTGCTGGCTCCAGAGTCTCATGGGGGAAGCCGGCTGGCAGCACAGAGGCTTCTCCATTCAAAGAAAATCTTACTTCCCTTCTGCCCAACAGTTTATCTTGCTTGGCATCTTCGGATAGTAGAATGCCAGAACTGGAAGGGGCTTAGGGATCATTTAGCCTAGTCCAGCTCCCTGGTTTGATGCTTTAGAAACCGAGGCACACACAGGGGAAGTGACTTGAACAGAGTCACCTTGTCAGTTCGTGGCAGGGAGGAGGTTCACGTTTTGATCTTCTAATGTCCACATTGTCTTCTCCTTCCTTTGTACTAAGCTGGCACCATTAGCAGCCTGCCGGTTGCACCTCTTCCTTTTGCTCCCACAAACCTAAAAGCCCTTGGTCCTTCTTTTACAGGAAAAGATACTGAGGCAGGGAGTGTAAACGGCGCCCACAGAGCTGACAAGTACAGATGCCAGAAAGGGAACCGCAGAATCCCGCCCAGCAGGCCTGGGCCTTCACCATCTGACCGCATTCCCTCTCTAAGAACATGTTGTGGGAGGACTGAATTTGGCCTCCTTTGAGCTCTAAGCCTGCAACAGCCCTCCTAATGACTCTACAGTTCCTGGCTTCCTCTTGCCACCGACTTTCCCCTCCACCGCTGCCTGGGACAACCTTACAGCTACAGTGACTTTGAGTCTTGCCAAGACAAGCCCAATAGTTACTTTCAGACTCAAGTGCTTGCCAAGCCTGAAATAGTAATTGCCTGAAGGGTTCCAAAAAGCTGGGCTTTATCTGCAGCAGTGACTTTAGTAAATCAAAACACAGGTCTTATCTCCCTATACTCTCCCCTCTGTTGTGTGGTCTCCTAAATGAAAAATGTTACCTAATTGCCTAAAACAGCTGGCTTGATGTTTAATTACTTCAGCTTGCTAACCTGATATTCTGAGCCAATAAACTATACATGGGGAGTGGATAATGCTCTTTACAGATCGGACTTGTCCAGGTTTCCTTTGTGAGAAATGTTGATTTCAGCCACCAGAGGGAATTCCAAATTTGAATGCTCTTAGCAGTCGCCGCGCTTGTCTGATGTTGGAACTCCTCTTCACCCATCTGAGGAACAGTGTGCCCGGAAAATGCTTGAATCTTCTCCCCAACATTCCAGCGGCAGGCCCCTCCACACACCACACTGCTCAGCATGCACTCCCTTTTTTTTTTTTTTTTTTTTTTTTTTTTGTGAGACGGAGCCTCGCTCTGTCACCTAGGCTGGAGTACAGTGGTGCGATCTTGGCCCACTGCACCCTCCACCTCCAGGTTTAAGCGATTCTTGTGCCTCAGCCTCCCGGGTAGCTGGGATTACAAGCACCCACCACCACGCCTGGCTAATTTTGGTATTTTTAGTAGAGACAGGGTTTCACCATGTTGGCCTGAATGGTCTTGAACTCCTGACTTCAGGTGATCCACTTGCCTCAGCCTCCCAAAGTGCTGAGATTACAGGTATGAGCCACAGCGGCCAGCCAATGCACTCCTGTTCTGAGACGTGGGAGGGCACGCAGAGCAGTCTCAGAGCGGACGCTAGCTGACAGCGGTGCCATTGCTCTCGCCTCAGGCTTCCTAGAGCAAAGAAGCCCATGGAAGAGGCTGCACGGCATGGTTAATTGGCAAAGCCCAGGTATGGGCCAGTGAGCCCCAGTGATGCTGGGGTGCCTCTTCCTGTCCCAAGGACTCTGCAGCCTCAGCCTCACCCCTCAGTGCTTCCCCATGTGGGTCCTGGAATCTGACCAGGCTGACTGACCCCCGTTTCATGTGCCATGCCTTTGCCGGTACTGATCCCTGAGATGTCTCCTGACATGCCCCTCACCCAGCACCTCTACCCTCCCATCTGCCTCCACATGCTGCTGCTGCTTCCCCTTCACGGCTCCCCTGCAGTAGCACACCTCTGCACAGCTTTCCTCTCTGCTCCTAGCCAGGCTCAGAGGGACCCGCAGCTGACATCCTAAAGTCACCTCCATTGTCCACCCACCTACTTCTCTATCTCAGTGAACCTCTTTAGGACCAGGATTTTCCCTTTTCATTTGTGTTCTCCAGTGTCTAGGATAGTGACCATCTATAGCAGGTGCTGGCCAGGCGTGGTGGCTCACGCCTTTAATCCCCGCATTTTGGGAGGTGGAGGCGGGTGGATCACCTGAGGTCAGGAGTTCGAGACCAGCCTGGCCAACATGGCAAAACCCCATCTCTACTAAAAATTACAAAATTAGCCGGGCATGGTGGCATGTGCCTGTAATGCCAGCTACTCAGGAGGCTGTGGCAGGAGAATCACCTGGGCCTAGGAGGTAGAGGTTGCAGTGAGCCGGGATCATGCCACTGCACTCCAGTGTGGGTGATAGAGTGAGACTCCATCTCAAAATAATAATAATAATAGTAATAGTAATATAGCAGGTACTTAGTAAATGTGTGCTGAATGTGGGTTTTTTTTGTTTGTTTGTTTGTTTTTTGTTTGTTTGTTTGTTTTGAGGCGGAGTCTAGCTCTGTCGCCCGGACTGGAGTGCAGTGGCCAGATCTCAGCTCACTGCAAGCTCCGCCTCCCGGGTTTACGCCATTCTCCTGCCTCAGCCTCCCAAGTAGCTGGGACTACAGGCGCCCGCCAGCTCGCCTGGCTAGTTTTTTTTTGTATTTGTAGTAGAGACGGGGTTTCACCGTGTTAGCCAGGATGGTCTCAGTCTCCTGACCTCATGATCCGCCTGTCTCGGCCTCCCAAAGTGCTGGGATTACAGGCTTGAGCCACCGCGCCCGGCCTTGTTTTGTTTTTTTGAGACAGAGTCTCGCTCTGTCGCCCAGGCTGGAGTGCAGTGGCCGGATCTCAGCTCACTGCAAGCTCCACCTCCTGGGTTTACCCCATTCTCCTGCCTCAGCTTCCTGGGTAGCTGGGACTACAGGCGCCTGCCACCACACCCGGCTAGTTTTTTGTATTTTTTAGTAAAGACGGGGTTTCACCATGTTAGCCAGGATGGTCTCGATCTCCTGACCTTATGATCCGCCCATCTCAGCCTCCCAAAGTGCTGGGATTACAGGCTTGAGCCACCACGCCCAGCCTGATGTGGGTATTTTTTAAGGAAAGCCTAAGATGCCATTCTTAGAGCAGCAGAAGAGATACTTTTCATGCCCCATGCCTTTGTTGGTACTGGTCCCTGAGATTTCCCCTGACATGCCCCGCCCTCCCATCTGCCTCCACGTACTGCTGCTTCCCCTCCATGGCTCCCTGCAGTAGCACACCTCTGCACAGCTTTCCTCTCTGCTCCTAGGCAGGCCCAGAGGGGCCCGCAACTGGTACCTGGTAAAATAAAGGAAAGGCTAGTGGGAGGGAGAGAGGGAAGGAGAAGGGTGAAATAAAAGGAAAAGAAGAGATATGTTCTTCGGAAAAGAAATCCATGCCCTCGGAATGATGTGGCCCCTTCTCTTTTTAGTCAAATGTCTGCTTGACTGTGTGTGCTATGCTAGATTCCTCGGGGTCATGTACAATAATTCCTGCCATGTAGGTTTATTAAATTAGCAGTTTCAATTTAAATCATGTTTAGCTGTTTCCCCACTAAGGAATTCCTCGTGTATTTGATCCATTTGTGTGAGACGCTAACTCCAGCCATTGCCAGCCCTTCTGTAAAATGGCTACTATATGATCCAGAATCCCTCTCACCTCAGACACTGATGGTACCATTAGAGTTTGGGAGGCTTAAACAGTTCTGAGATAGGTGTAGCATATACAAAAATTCCGTTCACTGCTTTGTTTTAAAAGTTTAGGGTTCTAAAGAGTAGTGTCTTCTCTCCAAATTTAGTATGCTTATATATTATATCCATTATATTATATTTAGCTCTTATGCCCTAGGTATTTGATCAGTGAGCATTTCATTGCCAGGCTTTTAAGAGACCCCTGCTCCGTGTCTTCTTGCTATCTTCACTGGCTTGAGACAAAGTGGAAAGGCTAGGAAGAGAGAGGGGACTCCTCCAGAGCCCACCCGCGACACACAATATACAGTATAATAGGATAAAACAATGTAAAGGCATGCTTCCTAAGTTACAGGTCATATGCTTTCATTATTTCATCTACTGGTAGTGTATTGCCTTTATTGGGAAAAAGGCTTTTCCCAAACACCTGCTTTGTAGGGCTGGGCTGAGTCAGGCCGGGTGAACCAGACAATTCCTGGTGTTTGGGGCATGGACCAGGAAAGTACAGCTCATGGCAACACGCAGGGCTTCATTGACGGCAGTCACCCTAGGAGAGGGCTCGGCATAGAGACCTGGGTCAGTGAGGTAGTGGCACCCTTAGGGGCAACTGGCAGTGAGGCCTCAAGAGCACCTTGAGAATCCAGCGAGACCCCTTTGGGTGGGATGGGAGAGTGGTAGTTGGCAGGGTAAGTAGGGCACAGTTGTTCCTAAGAACTGAAGCCCATCAAGGCAGGAATCCAGTACCCAGATTGGGGAACTTGTCCTCAGGGATAGGACAGAAGCCTAGTAATTAGAGCAGAGACACAGTGTCAGAGCCAGCCAAGGGCCCTGCTGCGGGAGGCCTGATGTGGAATCTCCTCCCCGTTAGCCACCTAAGGGCAGACTTGAACAGAGGTCCCTGGTGAGGTCTGTGGGTGGGGATCCAGGAAGAGCCTGAACGAATGCCATGCACAAGGCTGTTCTGGCAGGGCTAGTGTGTGGGACCAACAGTGAAGGCACAGCAAGAGCAGGGTTTGTGCTGCAGGTGTCCAGGCTGTGCAGGAAGCAGGGCCAGAGGCTGCCTCTGCTACTAGAGCTACGTGCCCGCTCCTCGGCTCCTCCCCGCCACCATCACACCAGGAGTCAGGGCCCTGGGAGGCGACTAGAACACACCAAAAAAGGATGGCTAGGACTGTTTCTCTGCAAGGTGGAATCAGCTCTTCATTTAAGATGTAAACTGTGGCCAGAAGTTACTGAGGGTTCTACAGGTGATGTCCATCTAGGCAGGAATAGAAGTTCCAGAATTAACTGACTTTTCTCAATTGGAAACTTTCTTGTCAGCTCCAGAATCTACAGTGTCCTGTCTGCACTCCTTGGTGGTGATGGAGCAGCAGCCCTCTCCTCTCCTGTCTTCCCTGCCTACTGTTAGAACCAGATGTAGTCTTTCTTGAAGACAGCACCATCTCCCTCTCCCAGTGACATCAGCAGCCCCTCCTCCCCCTCCCCCTAATTGACAAAGGTGGGCATTTTGAAGTGTCTTATGGCATTTACAAGGGACGCACCACTTAATGACGGGTGGAACTGCCAACAGATGAAGGGTTATTTCCCGTGTTCCTCCCCACCCCGCAGTGAGGCAGCAACCTTGTGTTGGGGTTTCTGAAAAGCATTCCTGCTCTCAGGACATGTGCTATTTCCAACCAGAGTTGTCCACCTGCAACTTTCTGCTAGGGTTAGCAGTTTCGTCTCCCATTATTAGAGTCCAGCCCATTATTAGAGTCCAGCTGGAGTGTCTTTGAAGTTGGTCCCATCATGTTAAATGTTAACTGTAATTTCTCTTGGCCCTTGCTGGAGAGTGCTTTCCTTCCCATTGGTATGATAATAGCTGCAGCTATATTGGCCATGTGCTGGCTGACCACCTTAGCACATGCTTTCACTCCCGGAGTAACACAGAAGGAGCTTTGTACTGTGCATCGTGAATCTTGAGTTTTGACCTGGTTCTGCCAGGATGCCATGTGATCTTGAGCAAGTTCATTCTCTTCTCTGATCCTCATTTTTCTGCTCTGTACAATTCTGGGTAAGGGCTAGAGGATTTCTTTTTTTGGTTTTTTTGTTTATTTTTTTTTTTTTTGAGATGGAGTCTCGCTCTGTCGCCCAGGCTGGAGTGCAGTGGCCAGATCTCAGCTCACTGCAAGCTCCGCCTCCTGAGTTTACGCCATTCTCCTGCCTCAGCCTCCCGAGTAGCTGGGACTACAGGTGCCCGCCACCTCGCCCGGCTAGTTTTTTTGCATTTTTTTAGTAGAGACGGGGTTTCACCATGTTAGCCAGGATGGTCTCGATCTCCTAACCTCGTGATCCGCCCGTCTCGGCCTCCCAAAGTGCTGGGATTACAGGCTTGAGCCACCGCGCCCGGCCGGGCTAGAGGATTTCTGAAGCCCTTCCACTTCTAAGTCTGTGATTCCAAGATTGGGAGAGTGCACAGTTATTCGCAACTCCTTTTTCTCCCTCTGCCCCGGGCCTAGGCCCCTCGCTATAGTGCTTCTCCGCATGCTGATCCCAGTAGGCAGCCAGGGTCGGGGAATACTAGCAATATGTAGAGAGCTCAGGGTCATTCTGACCCTTTGAATTTGAAATCCTCAGAGAGCTTTCTATTCTAATAAAAGGGCATAATCTTGGTGATATGACACCCCTACATTAAACTCCATTATATTAAGGAAACCTTAGAACTCAGATGGACAGTCTAGCTTGATAATTTATAATTCTGTTGGGATTAGTATGAGGAATAATTATATCTATTTATTTATTCCACTGTCAGAATGTTGACTCTAGATTTTCATATTGTCTCTGTCACTGAAGATTGTAATTAAATAGTATGTCAAATGTATTGATCATATTTTTATAAAATTTGCTTGATATGCTATAGAGGCTTTTTTCTTTTCTTTTCTTTTTTTATAATATATCACGAGATTAAATTCAAAAGTTTGCCAGGACATCTAGGTCTGTTTAAGAGGTTTTTCTTCCCGAATAAACCACAATTTTTTGATGACTTGTCATTTTGACATCAACTAAAGTAATTTCTTTTCTCCTTAGTGCAGAGCTGTATCTCTTTTAGCTTTTGGTCAGACACAGTAGCTATAATGACATTAGAATAAGAAGTAGTATGTATCTTTGAGGTTAGACTTTAAATTTGCTTTGTGCATAAACTCACAATTTTTCATAGAATAGTCTTTTTTCTTTTTTCTTCTTTCTTTCTTTCTCTTTTTTTTTTTTTTTTTTTTTTGAGATAGAGTCTTGCTCTGTTGCCCAGGCTGGAATGTAGGGGCACAATCTCGGCTCACTGCAACCTCTGCCTCCTGGGTTCAAGCATTCTCCCACCTCAGCCTCTCAAGTAGCTGCGATTACAGGCTTCTGCCACCACACCCAGCTAATTTTTCTATTTTTAGTAGAGACCGGGTTTTGCCATGTTTGCCAGGCTGGTCTCAAAGTCCTCCCCTCAGGTGATCCGCCCACCTCGGCCTCCTGAAGTACTGGGATTACAGGTGTGAGCCATGGCGCCCAGCCAGAATAGTCTTTTCCTATGCATTTATTATGAGAACTTTTCAAGTGGAATTTGAACTCAAGTCTCTTTTACTCCACAGCCCAGTTTTTCCTTCTGCATCAGATGGTCCATTCCTAGACAGTGGCACTATGAACCAAAAGACCTGGGTTCCTCACTCATCCCTTGGACTCTTAGCTAAGGAATATGGCGAAAGAATATATTCAACTGTAGGCTGGGTGTGGTGGCTCACGCCTGCAATCCCAGCACTTTGGGATGTTGAGGCGGACAGATTACGAGGTAAGGAGATCGAGACCATCCTGGCTAACATGGTGAAACCCAATCTCTACAAAAAATACAAAAAAATTAGCCAGGCGCGGTGGCGGGCGCCTGTAGTCCCAGCTACTCGGGAGGCCGAGGCAGGAGAATGGCGTGAACCCGGGAGGCGGAGCTTGCAGTGAGCCTAGATCACACCATTGCACTCCAGCCTAGGCGACAGAACGAGACTCTGTCTCAAAAAAAAAAAAAAGAATATATTCAACTACAAATTTTCTCAGCCTATTTCTCTTCTGCTTGAGTCACAAAACATTTACCTACTTTACCCAGAGGTTATAATTAAACCTTTTCTAATATTTGCTTTGGATGTATGTTTCATATATATTCTTAAGTAGCATAGAGGGTTTCTTCAGTCTGCCCGAAACACATGTAATCAGCTCTTCAGTCATAATAATAATATAGCACATACATAATGTTTTACAAAGGGCTTTCAAATACATTATCTCAGATGAGCATTAAAGCATGCTGTGATACAGGCAAAGGTTATTACTATTAGTTCATTTAATGGATTCTTTTTAAAAAGACCCAGAGAATTTAAGATTTTCCATATCATCCAGCTAGGAAATAATAGAGCTGAGACTAGAACTCCTGTCTTCTGAATCCTTAATCTAGTGTCTTTTGGCCTCCTTTTTTTTCCTAATGAGCTTTACAAACATAACTAAAAATGTATCTCCAGCTTCCCTTACCTCTTCATTTGTTTAAGGCAGACTCATCATTTTGCTGTAACATCCCATCCTCTGAATAGATGTGCCATGAAATAAAAATGGTAGCACCTTTTTAACCCAAGTAAGGACAGAGCGTTAGCAAAAGAAGAAAGATCCTGATTTCATTTGACCGAGAGACTCCCATTCCTCCTACCCCACCTCCCGTCTCCCTTCACCATTCATACTGTGGCTTCTTGGGGAAGCTCATGACCTGTTTCAAAGAGCTTGATTGTAGTCCTGGGCCATGAGGAAATGCATGAGCAAAAGCAGCAATGGGGAGTGGCTGATGACCTCAAGAAGAGGCCGTTTTGTGTCGGGTGGTAAGAGGCTGTGGTCAGGAAGCACTTTCCTCCCTGGGCCATCTGGATGTCCCTGCAGGGCCGCCAGGCTGCTTGTGCCCTTATCCCTTCACCCTCAGGAAACCTTGCTTTGTTGACTTGACAGTTGGATTGGCATTTGGTCTTCATCATCAGGGATTCTTCACAACAGTGCAAGCCCTAAGAAGGCCAGCAGCAAATGGTTCTAGTCTCTGAGAACGAAACTGACCTGGCACTCTCCGATCTGGCCGTGCTTCTACTGGGAAATGGGGGGATAGTGGGGAGAATGCTGGAGGGCTGGATTTTAATCCTTGCAGTCTGTATGAACTTGGGCAAGTTATTGATCTCTGAGCTTCAGCTTAGTTCCTTTTTAAGTAAATTGTGGATACTAACACTTATCCCCACTTTTTTTTATTTTTTTTTTGAGACAGAGTTTCCCTCTTGTTGCCTAGGCTGGAGTGCAGCGGCACAATCTCAGCTCACCGCAACCTCCGCCTCCCAAGTTCAAGCGATTCTCCTGCCTCAGCCTCCTGAGTAGTTGGGGTTACAGGCATGCGCCACCACGCCCAGCTACTTTTTGTATTTTTAGTAGAGACGGGGTTTCTCGAACTCCCAACCTCAGGTGATCCACCTGCCTTGGCCTCCCTAAGTGCTGAGATTACAGGTGTGAGCCACTGCACCTGACCCCACTTATTTCCTCGGATTAGTCTTGGGAGGCATGAGTGAGCTCATGTGTGAAGGTTCTTTGCTCAAATGCAAGGGACCCGCTCTGAAGGAAGGGGCTAGGCTCTGGGAGACTGTGTTAGGGGACCCGTCAAAGTGAGCAGTTTTTAAAGATCAGAAAGAATTGTTTTCTCTCCTCACCCTTGGTGAGGACCAGCATTGCCTGCCAGGGTTACCATCCCTCCAAGCCTTCCGCCCTCCTCTAAGGAGTGAGATTGTAACTCAGCCACTATTCGGCTGTGACATTTCTTCACATCTGAGGCACGGCCAAGAACATGGCCTCACTCTCCCTCCCACCCTTCTTTCCTTTTTCCTTCCTTTCTCCTGCCTTCACTTCATTTCAAACAAGTGAGTTGTGTTAGTTGGTTTTTTAATGAGGTTTTTCCAGCCTCTTGTTTTTTTGTCCTTGACCATAAAGAACTCCCAGTTACCCAAAGCTGAAAATAAAATTTGGCAGAAGTAAGCCAAAAGTATAGTCTCATTGGTGTTGATATTTTTAAGCCGAGAGAGAGAGAGAGAGAGGTGGGGTGGGGGTCGGTCCTCTGGGAGAAAGGGGCAAATTGTCATGGAATAAATATCTGTTGGAGTACCCTGGGGTGAGGACTTTACATCTTTTTCTGAAAACAAGGCGCCTTCCTTTTTTTTAAAGGAGTGTTGTGGCTATTTTGATGGCTTTTGAAAGTGCCACAATTAATTTGATTGAGCTGCTAAGCAGCTGGTTTTTAAAAAAGGGGGGGGAAAGAAAGAAAAAGGAGAATGGTCACATGGATTTAGCATCACATGGGAAATTCACTGCAACCCAGCGGTCTTTTAGGCAGCTGATGACCATGGGCGAGATTGTTCATTTCACAAAGGGGAGCCTTTTAAAAATGAGAAGACTTTTGTCTAGAGCCCAGACTTCCCCAGGGGGAAGGACTCATTTATAACCCATTCTGATTATTCTTCTCCTCTTAAATCTCACTGGTTAAATATGAATTTATGTGGAACACTCAGCTACAACATGGAAGTAAGTAGTGCAGTGAGCAGTTAGCATAAGGGAGTTCCAGCCCTGGGTTCTAGTCTCAGCTTTGACCCTCCCTGGTGAGCTGTGTGATCACGGGAGTGGCCCTGAACCGACTTAGGATTTGGTTTTCTACTCTGTGAACTGAAGCGAATTCTTCCTACCTGAGAGCATTGATTTGGAAGAGAAAAGTTGTTGATAATGTAAAAATGCTTTGAGAAATATCTTAGCTGTTCTCAAAATTATAAACTTGGGGGTGTGGAGGGGGTTGGTGAATTTGGAGAGAAATTGGTGACCAAGGTCTCCAGTTCCTTCCTCCATATGGCATCTCTGTCAAAAGCTGAGCCTCTGTTTCCTTAATAGGCCACTTCCCTCCAAGGATTCAGGGACCATTCATCACCGTGGTGCCTAGTCCCCAGGAGGTCAGTGGCCTGCTGCGGTGCTCAGCTGCTGGTAAGCGATCCAGCAGAAGCAGGCAGCCCTCGCTTATCCATGGCCCCTTGGCCCTTGTGTGGGTTCCTTGGCTCCGTGTTTCTCCTCTTTCCCAGACGCTTCTTCCCTTCTTGTTTGCACATTCTTCCTGGAGGAAAATGATAGCTCATTGTCAAAGGCTGGGCGGGAGACGAGGTAAGTGTCTGTGAGATGTTTGGGGATTTCCAGCTGGAATCCTCACTTCTTTGGCTAGAGCCGCCTTCCTCTGTGTTCTCTGTGTGCTCTTGTAAGCCTCTGCTAGATCACTTAGCACATGGGACACACTGGGACTCTTCCCGTCAGGCTGCGAACTTCTCCAGAGGCAGGGACCCCACCCTTCTGATTCTCTGTATCCCCAGTGCCAGACATACGCTAAGCACTCGAGAAATGTTTCAATCAGTGAGTGAATTAGAGGCGGGAGAGACACCACCTCCTTTGTCATACACACTGATGAAACTGAAGCCCAGAGCTAATATGTGAGGTGATTACACAGAGGATGCTAGAACTAGGATTAGACTAAGGCAGAGATTCACCCATTTGACCCCTGCAAGGCTGATCACTGTCAGGGCAGGGCAGGGAGAGGCTGCCCCAAGTATGTGTGGCAGTATTAATATATGTACATGTAATATGTGTGTGTTTAATCCCAGTTCTAGTATATCCTGACTGTGGTATATCTATATATATCCTGACCCTGGGTTGGCTGTGTGTTAAAAAATCAAACTGAAATCGCCTCCAATGGAAGGCAGCATTGAATGACAGTAAAGTAAGAGCTGGGCCTGGAGTCAGCAGCCTGGCTTGCAGCCCTGCCAGCCACTGGCTGTTTGACCTTGGCTGAGTCATTTTCTCTCCCTCCTCTCATTTACCTTGTTTATAAAATGGTATCCAGCCAGGCGCGGTAGCTCACTCCTATAATCTCAGAAGGGAGGAGGATCAGTTGAGCTCAGGAGTTCAAGACCAGCCTGGGCAACCTAGTGAGACCTCATCTCTATGAAACAAATAAAAATTAAAATTAAAAGAAAAAAAAAAAGGATGTAGACTATGTGATCTCTGAAATTTCTCCGTGTTCAAAAGTCTAACCTTCTAAGACTTCCAAGAGTTTTAGAAGAAAAGCTTGAGCTGCTAGAGGAGGAGGAAACATTTTAAAAATTAAGTTAGAGAGTTCTTGCAAAGGAGATTTTTTTGTTAGAGACACTGAAAGTTCTTCTCTTAAAACCGTTTCCACTAGAGACCATCCCACCATGCACAGTTAGCCTGTGCTTTAAAGCGCCCTCCCCGCACTGCCAAATGAGTTGCTGATGGGAATTTTTTGAATGTTTGACTCTGTGTCTCTGTGGACCACGACAGGACCACAGGCTAGCATTTAACTAACATTATGGAGTGACAGAATCGCATTTGTGTGGCTGATAGAGACCATTGCAAGTAACTAACAACCGTACAAATAGCACCCTGACCTTTTCATATCTGTGGGGGCTGATTCTCAACCTCCGCCCTGTCCCGCACATACTCGGGGTGGCCTCTCCCCACCCTGCCCTGAGCAGTTGTTAGGGCTCACAGGGCTTGCAGGGTGGCCCTCTGCCCCAGGGATATGGGCACCGCCCGGAGGGTGGTGAGCCTTTCCTGGGAAGACCTGCACTGGCTCTCCCTGAGGGCTTTCCACACCAATTCATTCTTGGTCAGTGGCAGGCACATTTCACACTGAATTCCACCCCATGGGGCTGTGTCTAATTGGACAAATTTGAACAGCAGGCAGCGCAGCCACTGCCGCAGGGAGCATTGATATATGGCCCAAGCAAGGGACTAAAATCTTAAAGTGACAGGGCCCTGTTTTCAAAGAATAACTGGCTGGCTTCCAGGAGTAACAGGCCTGATGATGACCAGCAGGAGAGAAATGGGCCAACTCCACAAAGCAGGGGCTTTTTTAGGGAGGTGTTTTTGAAATGAGTGTCTCCATCTTTCCTGGTCTTGGTGGCAAGATAAACAGGATAGGGTGGTCCCTGGGGACTGTCATCTGGGACCCAGTCATGCCGAATGTTTCTCTCAGTAGAGACTCACAGTATCTGTATCCACATTAAATCTGGCTAAAATATACCGCAGGGAAGCCTCAGCAGAAAAAAGAGTGAAAAATCATGTTGTCATACATTACTAAGCGCCCACCATTCATTTGTTTGGCATCCATCAAATCTGTATAAATGCTCACTGTGTGTGCTGTTACATGCACTCTGCCCGGGCACAGTGGAGCTTGTGAAGTTTGTGGTCTAGGAGGGGAAAAGACATTAATCAAATAATCCACAAATTAACATAATTACAAATTGTGTGAAGTATAATGAAGGAAAAATTCCATGTGGCATGAGAGCATCTGAAAAGGGTATGCAGAGATAGTTTCCCTAAGGAGGTCCCATTGAAGCTTGGCTCTAATGGGTGAGATAAATCAGCAAAGGGAGTAAGAAGGGAAGAGGAAAAAGAAATGCTTAAGGAGCTGAAAGAGGGCCTGGGTGACTGGACCTCAGCACCTAAGTCGGAGAATAGCCTGGGGTGACTGTGGGGTCTTGCTGCTCATGTGGACTTTAGTTTTATCCTAAATGAGAAGCATGTTTTCAGCAGAGGGTGAGTTTTGAAAAGATCACTCTGGCCGCACTGTGGAAGACAGGAGACTGTTAGAGAAGTCGAGTAGAAGATGATGGAAAGGATTAGGCTGGCCCAGTAGCAAATAGAAGTGGACAGTAATGAGTGTTATTTAGGAGGTAGATTCCACAGGGCTTTGTTATGGAGTGGACATGGGTGGGTGGAGAGGAACAGATGTTAAGGATGCTCCCCAGTTTTCTGGCTTATTTCACTCATTTGATGTCATTCACTAAGAGCTCCTAGTCACATGGAGGAGGAGGCTTGGCTACATTGCATTTCCATTGGAGATGTGAAGATGTGAAACCCACATTCGGATCTAGGGGTCTTCAGCACAGAAGAGGTGTTTGGTCTAGGTGTTTCCTTAGGAAAGAATGGGGAGAGAAGAATGGGAGGTGATAAAAAGATGGATTGGACACCATCTCTCCCTTTAGGCAACTCAAAATCTATTTGTATTTGTTGTTAGAGGAAAAAAAGAAAAAAGAAATGACGAATAGTAGAAGGAAAATATTTTTAAAGGAAATATAAAAGGGCAATAAAATTTTTAATTAAAAAACAAAACAGGCCGGGCGCGGAAGCTCATGCCTGTAATCCCAGCACTTTGGGAGGCCAAGGTGGGCAGATCACGAGGTCAAGAGATCGAGACTATCTGGCCAACATGGTGAAACCCTGTCTCTACTAAAAATACAAAAATTAGCCGGGCATGGTGGCATGTGCCTGTAGTCCCAGCTACTAGAAAGGCTGAGGCAGGAGAATCACTTGAACTCAGGAGGCGGAGGTTGCAGTGAGCCAAGATCGCGTCATTGCACTCCAGCCTGGGCAACAGAGTAAAACTCCATCTCAAAAATAAAATAAAATAAAAATAAAAATAAACAAAATTTTAAAAAATCAATTTTAGAGGCAATTGGACTACAGAGTCAAGGAGACATTTACAAGTTAATACAATAAATGTAAATGTTTATGATGTCATAGAAGTGTAGTGAGACTATATTGAGGGTTAGACAACAGACAAGTATGTGGAGACAAGGGAGCAAATAGAAAATGAAGCAGATTTTTTTTTTTTTTTAGACGGAGTCTCACTCTGTCACCCAGGCTGGAGTATAATATTGCAGTCTTGGCTCACTGCAACCTCCGTCTCCTGGGTTCAAGACATTCTCCTGCCTCAGCCTCCCAAGTAGCTGGGATTACAGGCAGGCACCACCACACCCCACTAAGTTTTGCATTTTTGGTGGAGATGGAGTTTCACCATGTTGGCCAGGCAGGTCTCGAACACCTGACCTCAAGTGGTCTGGCTGCCTCAGCCTTCCAAAGTGGTGGAATTACGGGCATGAGCCACTGCACCCCGCCCAAGGTCTGACTGAATAACACAAAGGTGACGTCCATTTCAAAGAACTTAGTGATAGGTGTGACTTTAAGGTCTGGAATGGTTGATGAGACACTGGGGGTGGGAGTGTAAATTGGTGCACCCTTTTTGGAAGGCAGTTTGGTAGTAACCATTATACATTAATAGTTTATTCTCTTTCACCCAGCAATTTATCTTCTCGGAATTTGTTCTACAAAAATATAGGTAAAAATATTAAGATATAGACAAAAGCACTGTTGTAACGGCAAAGGGAAGAAAAAAATATTTAAAATTGTTGGTCTGTAGAGAGAGTAACAATACATTCTGGTATGCATATATCATGGAATAACCTATAGCTTTTTAAAAAAAACCTTAAGAACATTTTTAAGTTTTAAAAAAGCAGGTGAAAAACAATGTGTATGATATGATCCTATAGAAAAAAAAACTAGTAGAAGCATAAAGCTCCACTAACAGTGCTTGTCTCTGGTGAGGTAAACAACAAAAACAAACAGGGAATTCTCGCTCTGTTTTGTGGTTTTATATAGTTCAAATAGTTTACAATTACCATTGTCAGTTAATTCGGGCTGCTATAACAGAATACCATAGACTGGGTGGCTTAAACAACAGAATTTTATTTCTTACAGTTCTGGAAGCCATAGTCCAAGATCAAAGTGCCAGCAAACCTAGGCACAGTGGCTCACACCTGTAATCCCAACACTTTGTAAGGCCAAGGCTGGCAGATCACTTGAGCCCAGAGGTTCAAAACCAGCCTGGCAACATGGCGAAACCCCGTCCCTACAAAAAATATAAAATTAGTCAGGCGTGGTGGTGTGTGCCTGTAGTCCCAGCTACTCAGGAGGCTGAGGTGGGAGGATTACCTGCGCCGGGGGTGGTCAAGGCTGCAGTGAGCCCTGATTGTGCCACCGCACTCCGGCCTGGATGACAGAGTGAGATCCTATCTCAAAAGACAAGACAACGAAAAACAAAATGCCAGCACATCTGGTGTGTGGTGAGGACCCACTCCCTGGTTTGCAGGTAGCCATCGTCTTTCTGTGTCTTCACATGGCAGAGCATGAAGAAGCAGCTTTTTTTTTTTTTTTTTTTGAGACGGAGTCTCGCTCTGTCGCCCAGGCTGGAGTGCAGTGGCGCAATCTTGGCTCACTGCAACCACTGCCTCCCGGGTTCAAGCAATTCTCCTGTCTTAGCCTCCCGAATAGCTGGGACTACAGGCACCCGCCACCATGCCCGGCTAGTTTTTTGTATTTTTAGTAGAGACGGGGTTTCACCATGTTGGCCAGGCTGGTCTTGAACTCCTGACCTCAGGTGATCCGCCTGCCTTGGCCTCTGAAAGTGCTGGGATTACAGGCATGAGCCACCGTGCCTGGCCGAAGCAGGCTCTTTTTCTAAGGGCACCGATCCTATCATGAGTATTCCACCCTTGTGACCAAATGTGCCTCACCACCAAATACCAAAACATCAGGGGTTAGGGTTTAATATAAACTTTGGGAGGGCACAAACATCCAGGCCATGTTATTATTTTTCTAATCAGAAATAACAGTAAAGACTTTTGAAGAGAACAGAAGTGAGAGGGCAGGAATGGTGGCTGACTATAGGGTGAGGAGGAGGAAGCGGGGTTCCATCCTATATTCGTCCTCGTCGCTCACCTTCACTGCCTCCTCCAAGCCTACCTGCAGCGCCTTGCTGAATTTATCCATGAAGATGCTCTTCGAGCAGCTGTCCCTGATGATCAAGTTCCGAGTGACTGTTTAACGAGCATTTAGTGAGAATTTCCTTTTAGCAGACACTGTTAGGCGCTGGCAATACAAAAATGAAGAAGACGCAGTCCCTGCCCTAACAGAACTTATTGTTGAGGGGGGAAATTGCCAAGTAAACCAATGGTTGCAGTAGAGAATTTAGTCTAGATGCCCGGAGGTCTCTTCTGAGTTGAAAAGCCTTCACTTCACTGAAGATGGTCTCTGAAATTTCTAGTTCTATTCATAGGCTGAGAGAAAGGCTAAGAGTAGGTTTTTTATTTCTTCATTTCTTCCTGCCTTCCTTCCCTTCCCTTTTCTCCCCGCCCCTCCTCCCTCCTCTCTCCCTCCCTTCCTCTCTTTCTTGAGACAGGGTCTTGCTCCGTCACCCAGGCTGGAGCGCAGTGGCGCAATCATGGCCCACTGCAGCCTCAAACTCCTGGCCTTAAGTGATCCTCCAGCCTCAGCCTCCCAAAGCACTGGGATTACAGGGATGAGCCACCATGACCGACCAGTACTTTCTCACTTTCCCAGGTGTTCACTTTGAATTGGCCTGGGCCCCCAAATGCAGGCCTTCATTCCCGGGGCAGCAGGCCATTCTTCTCAGTGGAAGGTTTTATGAAAGAGGTCGGCTTGTGCCTCTGTGGCCAATTGGCTAAGTCCATGATGAAGCTGAGACTCACATTCCCACTCTATAGACTCCATAGTTTCTCAGACCTCCACAGCCACAGGCCCCCAGGATCCCCATGCCCATCTGGCTATTCCTCAGAAACACATGCCAGTGTGGACACAGGGGACACCAGAAGTGCACAGAGGACTCCGGCAGCAATGGCCAGGGAATGAGGAGACCCGAGTTCTAATCCCAGCACTATCACTGTACTCCATAGCATGACTGGGAACAAGTAACTTTGTTTCCCTGGGCTTCAGTTTCCTCATTTGCAAAATCAGCCAATGGTGGTGAATGGTCTCTGCCAGCGCTGACATCCTGCAATCATTGTGCGACAGTTCTGCCATCTCCCTGCTGGGTGCGGTGAAACCACCTCCCAAAGGGCCTCTCTCGGTGGTGAGTGTGCACTAGCACAGTGCGCTGTTGAACAAATGCAGCTCCTTGTTGAAAACTACTATAGGTGCTTTTTATAGAGGTGAGGAAAGCATATAAGACCCTGTCCTGCCGGGCGCGGTGGCTCACGCCTGTAATCCCAGCACTTTGGGAGGCCGAGGCGGGCGGATCACAAGGTCAGGAGATCAAGACCACAGTGAAACCCCGTCTCTACTAAAAATACAAAAAATTAGCCGGGCGCGGTGGCGGGCGCCTGTAGTCCCAGCTACTCAGGAGGCTGAGGCAGGAGAATGGCGTGAACCCGGGAGGCGGAGCTTGCAGTGAGCTGAGATCCAGCCACTGCACTCCACCCTGGGCGACAGAGCGAGACTCTGTCTCAAAAAAAAAAAAAAAAAAGACCCTGTCCTGCATTCTGGGAGCTTCCAATTTTCCCAGAAAGGTCAGAGAAATATACATGAAAGAATAGCAGCCCTAGAACCCTCAGCACACAGGGGTAGGGGTGGAGAAGATGGGGGCTGGAGTGGGACGGGGGCTCTTTGGCTGGACAATTGCCAAAGGTTCCTGCTGATCTTCAGAGTTTTTCCTTTCATAAAGCATGTGACAAGTGCTTTGCCTTGTTTCATTCTAGGACGTTCTGTTCTCTGGATCTGTTTCTGACAGGGTCTGCTCACTGGAGCTTCTGAAAGTTCTTTGGGAGTGGGGAGAGGGTTGGCAAGCAGCCAGATGCCCGTATCCCTTTATTGGAGAGTATCCTGGCCGCCTACCTTGGCACAGGAGGAGGTCACCAGGTTCAAGCCCAGAACTAGTTCAAAACAACTTTAGCCTCAAGAAAAAGGTCCAGGCCAGGCGTAGTGGCTCATGCCTGTAATCTCAGCACTTTGGGAAGCTGAAGTGGGAGGATTGCTTGAGCCTAGGAGTTAAAGACCCGCCTGGACAGCAGGGTGAGACCCCATGTCTATTTTTAAGTTTTTATTTTTAGATTTTTTTAAATGGAAGGAAAAAAAGAAAAAGGTTCAAATAATATAATCCTTCCTACATCCCACTCCTAGCGGTGAGGGAAAGTGAAGGGAGAATTCTTGTGGCGAGAACTCATGAGCAAAGAACAAGTTTGTGTCATTCCAGGCTAGCTGGCTTCTCAGTGTGTACTCAGCACGTGGCAGGTGTGCTTGTTGGCCTGAGGTGATGACCTGCCTGAATCCTCAGCCCGTCGCCAGGTCTGGCGAGAGCTTTATCTGCCCATATTGTATCATCCTGTGCTGGTCTGTCTCTTTTGCATGTTTGGGCTAATCTTCTCCGTATGTGTGTCTGGTTTGGCATGTGGGTCTCGACCTCCCATGAGCAGGGTGAGGCTGCCTCAGACAAGTGCAGAGAGTTGCCACCCAGCCCGCCAGGCTCTGGAGCTGGGCCATGGGCTCCTCTCTCTGAAAAGGCTCTGTGGAGAGGCACCCGGATGGCTTCTCTTCTGTGTTTAGGGGACATGAGACGAAGGCATTCTTAGAACAGATGCCGCCTGGTGACCCACCTAAAACAGTCTGACTAGGATAGCAAGCTTAAGGTATGCCCAGCACGCAGACACCTAGTCCTCCAGGCCCTGAACATCCTGCTCTGACTGCAGCGTCCCCTCCCCTCCCTCCACCACCCAAGAGGACAGCTTCCTTCACTGTGGGAGCCCCTGCTTGCCATGTTTGTGAGGGGCAAACAGCTCACTGGTTGGTAGGGCTTATGGTTCCGTATGGAAAGGAGGGAAACGATTTGACAGGAAGAAAAGAATGTCCTGTGAAGAGACTGTTGCAGTTTTACAGAGTTCTTTCCAATTTCTTGCCTCTGTTAATCTCTATACTACCCTGTGACATAGGAATTACTATCCCCATCTTTTTAGTGTTTTTTATTTTTTGAGACAGAGTCTTGCTCTGTCACCCAGGCTGGAGTGCAATGGCATGATCTTGGCTCACGGCAGCCTCCACTTCCGAGGTTCAAGCCATTCTTCTGCCTCAGCCTCCCGAACAGCTGGGATTATAGGTGTCTGCCACCACGCCTGGCTAATTTTTGTATTTTTAGGAGAGATGGGGTTTCACCATGTTGGCCAGGCTGGACTCGAACTCCTGATCTCAGGTGATCTGCCCGCCTTGGCCTCCCAGAGTGCCGGGATTACAGGTGTAAGCCATAGCACCCAGCCTATCCCCATCTTAAAAAGGAGGCAGCTAAGGCTCAGAGAAGTCATGTTGCAAGTCTAGGGCAGAGCTGGAACTATGTTCTGATTTCCTGACTCCAAGTTCAATAACCTTTCTAGAATACTGCCCTCCCCAAACCTGCACTGCTGCAGCCTGGAGGTTCCACAAGCCCTTTCTCATAGACCCCAGCAAGGTGCTTTTCTGAGACCCTGCCTGTCTCCCTGGACCCTGCTCACACCTATTTCTGGACTTTTATTGGCAGGTGGGTCAGAGAGGACACCCGTGTGATCAGAGAAACGAAGTCCGGTGAGAGGAGCAAGTGCAGTTATGCGTAGGGAGCAGCTGGCCCCTCAGACCTTGCCAGTCACCTCCACGGGTGGTTGTCGGTCTTGGAAAAGCTCCATCTTCAGAGGGGTTTGTGCCCAGCAGCTGATCTCTGCCTGTAGTCTTCAGAGGGCACCAGTTCTTACCAGACAATAGCTGTCTATGACCTCAAGCCAGGCCCAGGACAAAGTGGAGACATTCTGTGAGGCAGGCAGGCCTCTGCTTCAGCATCACCAATAGCTCACCCTCCTGTCTGCTCACATCCTGACGCCCCCGGCCCTTGCCAATCCTGTGCAAACCATGCAATGTCTGCCAACATTCACTGCCATCCTGAGCCCAACAGCCCCTTTCTTGCCCACTAAACTAGCACTAGAGCTTTATCAAGTTCTTGAACCTTTCTTTTTTTTTTTTTTTCGAGACAGAGTCTCGCTCTGTCGCCTAGGCTGGAGTGCAGTGGTGCGATCTCGGCTCACTGCAACCTCTGTCTCCCAGGTTCAAGTGATTCTCCTGCCTCAGCCTCCTGAGTAGCTGGGATTACAGGCACCCACCATCATGTCCAGCTCATTTTCATATTTTTAGTGGAGATGGGGTTTCACCGTGTTGGCCAGGCTGGTCTCGAACTCAAGTAATCTGCCCATCTCGGCCTCTCAAAGTGCTGGGATTACAGGCGTGAGCCACGGTACCCTGCCAAGTTCTTGAAATTTTCTGGTCATTTGCTTCTCTGATTGAGAGATGAGTCAGTATTCATGCATTCATTCATTCAGATATTAATTCAACATACAATTTGATGAGTCCATAAGAGAGCCCTAGCAACTCAGAAAGGTAATCAGACACAATCTCAGCCCCGCAGGCCTTCACAGCCTAGCAAGGGAGACAGATATGTAGACAGATGATCACAATACAGTAGAAGTATCAACAAAGAGCTTCCGAGCTCATGTCAAAGCCATCTCCCTTGAACATGGATGAGAGAGGGAAGATGTGGGGATCAATCGTTACTTCCTTAGAAGTCATGGAAAAAACACGTAGGAGACAAGGGTGAGCTGGGTGACCTTGGCAAGTTATGTAACTTCTCTGAGTTTCAAATCTGTCATCTATATGGTAGGATAATAAAACCTACATTGCAGAGTTATGTTGTAAGAATTATGGGCCGGGCACGGTGGCTCACGCCTGTAATCCCAGCACTTTGAGGGGCCAAGATGGACAGATCACCTGAGTCGGGAGTTCAAGACCAGCCTGACTAACATGGAGAAACCTGGTCTCTACTAAAAATACAAAATTAGCCAGGTGTGGTGGCCTTGCCCTTAATCCCAGCTACTCAGGAGGCTGAGGCAGGAGAATCACTTGAATCTAGGAGGTGGAGGTTGCGATGAGCCAAGACGCGCCATTGCACTCCAGCCTAGGCAACAACAGCAAAACTCCATCTCAAAACAAAAACAAAAACAAAAACAAAAAAAAGTGACGTATCCAGTCATTGAGCCAATGTCTTACACATAATAGATCCTAAGAGGGCAAAGGAGCCAACAACAAATGTTGAATTGTATTTTTGCGAAACCTAAGTGTCGTAGGAACAGCTCACTGTGACAGCATCTAGTATTTATTAGTGCCCAGTAAATGCTTGACCCACTGATGGAGCTTGGTCCAGTAGCTAAGGCTGAGACCTTTACTGCACCTGTCCCCTCACAGAAGTTGGTCTCTGGATGGAGAGAGCCTGAACCTGCCTGAGGACTGAACCTGCCTGAGAACCTGACTGAGGTCCTGAACCTGAGCACAGGACCTCAGTTACCTGGCGCTGTGGTCGGCGCCCAGAACAGACCAGAGTTCTTCCTCAGGCACATCACTGCCCCAACTTTCAGCCTGGTGTCATTTTCAGCCCATTTCTTTTTCTCACCAAGTTGACTCAGCAAACCTCCCTTAGGGAGCCTCATTTTAGGCAAGTGTGCTTCCACTAAAGTCCACAGGCCTTGTGTGTGCTCTGTACGTTCACAGCAGCGATTTCTTCCCAGGGCTAGGAAGGGGACTTTCCCCTCTAACATGCTGAATCCTCCTTTCCAGGGCACACTCGCAACGTGTCTGTAGTCAAGGTCCCTAATGTTGCGGGACCACCTCTTCTTCCCCTCTCACTCACAGCTACTATTTTCTGCCTGTTGGATCTCATCAAAGGGTCTGGGCCTTTTCTCAAGTTGTAAGACTCTCAGCAATGATGCCAAGATGCCTCTTAGCCACTGCTCTTCTACAGCTTCCTCAGCTGACAGCACTGGGGAGTCAGGGTCCCTGTGAGTTGGGCTTTGCAGGACAGCATCCACTCCCTAGAGCTGTGCCAGCTCCTCTGGGTGCTGACTGACTTCTCTGAGAAATGCTCTTCTGGGCCAGGTGCAATAGCTCATCCTGGCACTATGGAAGGCTGAGGCAGGAGGATAACTAGAGACCAGAAGTTCAAGACCAGCCTGGGCAACAAAGCAAGATCCCATCTCTAGAAAAAAAATAAGAAAAAAAGAAATGCCTTTCTGGCTTTGAGAATTAATTGCCTTTCATAGAAACTGGAAGCAAGGGAGTAAAAAGCAGCTTCTGATTGTATTTTCTTCTCAGAAATCTGTAAACTCCAATCTGGCCAGAAACGCAAAGTGCCAGAGTCTGAGCTGGAGAGTGGGCACCTCAGAGGGCACTGCCCAGCCTGGCAGCTTGGCTCCCCGCCAGATTGACAGCTATCTTTAGACCTCACCCCAAGGGGCTGCCAGCCCCCTACCTCAGAGAGCCCTCGCTCCCGGCCCCCTTTCTGTACTTTTCGGGTGCAGGGCATGTCAACTTTCGTTTCGCGCCTCCAGCTCCAGAGGCCCTGCCCCAGTGATGCTGCTCTGGATCAAGGCCTTGCTAAACTCCCAGCTCCCTGGTTTGCAAAGCAAACTTCAGCCTTTTACTATTTACCTTGGCAAGTCCAGGACCGGATTGATGATCTGTAAAGTGGATTTGTTATTTGGCTGTTTGCTTTGGCAGCTCTTGAAAGCGCTTTGCTGATTACAGTCCCAGATGTCATTGCATACATTACCCTGCTCTATAACGGGGCTTTGAACACTTTCATTTGGACTACAAATACTATTAAGCTTTTTGCACCTCTTCTGTCTTTAGTTCTTGGATATTAAATATCAGAACAGACAGCCTGCATTCTCTTAGGCTTCTTTCCCCTGGTCCTTGTCAGCCTTCTCCCATGGCGAGCTTCGAGCTTTCTTCCTGTTCTCTGTGGGTCTTTTTAGAAACCTTACCCACCTATGTCCACCTGAGCCCAGCTACCCTGGCAGCAGCCCTGCCAGTTTTTACATAACAGATAACATGACTTTCTAGTTTGGAAGGTGCACTGTGTTCATGCCAAGCCTGGCTTCCCTGCAGTCACAATCCTTTGTACTTTGCACTGGGGCTCCGTTTCATTCATCCATAGGGTTGCTATATCCATTTTTTGTTTGTCTTAATGTTACTGACAACTTTCTTTGGGGAAAGCTAGATTTGGGGGCATTAATGTGTCATGTCATTTTGCCCAGAGAGGAAAAGTCTTGCCCAAGGTTACACAGAAAAGGCAGCAGCAGAACTTTATCCTTTCTGGTCAGGCGTGGTGGCTCACACGTGTAATCCCAGCACTTTGGGAGGCCAAGGCGGGCAGATCACCTGAGGTCAGGAGTTCGAGACCAGCCTGGCCAACATGGTGAAACCCCGTCACTCCTAAAAATACAAAAATTAGCCGAGCGTGGTGGCGCGTGCCTGTAATCCCAGCTACTCAGGAGGCTGAGGCAGGAGAATCACTTGAACCGGGGAGGTGGAGGTTGCAGTGAGCCGAGATTGCACCATTGCACTCCAGCCTGGGTGACAGAGCAAGACTCCATCTCAAAAAAAAAAAGAACTTTATCCTTTCCAAACTCCAAGCCTGATATTTCTGCCCAGGCTCCCTTTTTTATACTTTATTTAAAATCGCTTCACCTGAGTGGAACAGGAATGTGAGCCACGTCAGTGTCTGTAAATAAAGGCGGTTGCAGGTTCACGTACCTTGGGTAGTTATTGGTGGAGAGCACTGGTGTTCCTGGCTAATGTGGGGTCTGTGATTCAGTGTTCTCCCAGGTCAGTGCTTCTTCCTGTTGTAAATAAACCATTAGCTGGGGGCCTCACCTCAGGAAGCAATTTAAGGCCCAAGGGAGGTGCCCAAAGAAGTCAGCTTGCAGCCTCTAGGAAGAGACGCCTGGCTTTGCCCACAGCCCTCAGCCCCAGGTCTTCCTCTTGGAGCAACAGAATGCTCTCAGGGATCCTGCCAAGTTCTGCCAGGCTTCCCTCGCCTTTGATTTGCCAAACTCCATGTGAACGGCCTCTGTGTCTGTTACTCTCCGAAGAAAATTCCGGTTTCTAGTACACCTAAACTGAATATTGGTGGGATTGTTTTTATTATTGCTGTTTTTTTCCTTTTTCTTTTTGCGCTCACCCCTTAAAGGTCGTTTTTTGATCTGCTCCCTCTCCTCTAGCCTTCAAGTGTCCACCAGGTTCTTGGCTGAAACCTTTCAGCATTGCACAAGGCGTTAGAGACAGAGAAAGCCTCCTTGGTATGGAGAATTTGTGGTGTGCCTGTGAATATTTCCACCAGTCCTGCAAGGAAGACAGTTCTGTCCCATTTTATAGTTGAGGAAACCAAGGCTCAGTGAGGTAAAGCGCCTCATTCAGCACCCCACAGCTCTGGGGCATTGTTAGTCTGGGTTCTGACTTAGGAACTGCAGCGTCCCTTCTGTGTCGTGAGCACCTCAAAGGTAGGTCGAATGTCACGCTTAATGTTGTATCTCAGTGACTAACACTGGGCCCAGCTTATGTTATGTTAGGTGCCCCATAAATATTTGTTGGATGAATAACCGTAAATACACTCAAGTGGTTCTGATTTTAAGTGACTGTGTCATCCCTGTGGCCACAGTAGGGAACAAACACTTTCAACTTTGAAATATTTCAGTTGAAGAAGTTAATTCACTTTGTAAGTTTACTTTAGGAGTAGAGATTATTGCAGTATTTTTGGCCACCACTCTCAAACTCTTCTAAACCTTTACTATAATAAGCAAATTCAGCAGATTAAGGACATACTTAACTGCCAAATGGTGTTCTGAACTGTGTAAAGTTACCAGAGTCGCTGTTTTTTCCCTTATATAAAAGATTGTGTGGGTTCTGTGAACTTCTCTGCTTTTTTTAGCTCTTCCTGTTTTATTGTGTTTGAAGTATCTTTGTGGTGACCTGTTGGGATTGGATTCTTCCATATGGAAGTGTTTCTTTAACTTTTTAATCATTTCTTTTGGGAAGTAGAAGGTTAGGGGTAGCAGATGTTGTTCTGGCATTGTTTGCCGAGTGGAGGTAGGGGCTTTTGGAGCTGTGAGTCAGGCCAAAGCCAGCCTGGAAGAAGAAGGCTGTCCCACGGGTGGCAGGCTGCCCATCACCGTTGGATCTGGCAGTGCAGGCCCGTGTGGGAGTCGTAGCTCCTCGTGTCCTCACCCTGACTAATGCCTTTTCCGTTTCCCAGGAAGAATACATTTTCCCCTGTGACACTGAAAAGTTATTTTTTTCAGTGTCCCAAGGCAAATTCTTATCAGTCCTCAAATGGGAAGCCTGTCTGGTGCCCTTACCAAAAAAAAAAAAAAAAAAAAAAAAACCAGAACGGAAAAATAGCAAATAAGATTAACTCTTCTTTCTCCCGCTTCATGGCAGTCACATCCCTCTTCATACCCCATTTCTCAGTGAGTCAAAGTTTAACATCTTGGTTTGGGGAAAAAAAAATTTGCAAAGACCCATCTGCTTCTCCCATTTTCTCATGTTCTTTTGAACTCTATTACTCAATCGGTGACATGTGACCCCCTGGGAAGGCTGTTCTGCGGAGGATGCAGAAACTGATGATTGGCAGTCATCTTCCCAGCTCTCAGCGTCAACCCTGATTCTGACAGTGGCAGGCGCCCCTTGTCCTTGGTCTGTTTGACTCCCTGCCCCTGGTGCCCACCTCTCCTTCATCCCAGGTCACACCCAAAAGCCAATGAAGAAAGGGTTTTGGTTTGGTGAGTGAGAGCCCTGAGGCACTGGCTCCCTTGGATCTGGGGGATAAGGATACAATGGGAAGACCCATAGAGCCGCCTAAAGGAGCTCAAACTAGGACTTCCCTTGGCATTCTAACCCTTTCTTGACCAGACCAAGGCTTTGCAGGTAAGCTAGGGAATCTCAGCATCTAAAGACTAAGGAGGCTGCACATAGTGGTTCACGCCCGTAATCCCAGTAGTTTGGGAGGCTAAGGTGGGCGGATCACCTGAGGTCAGGAGTTCAAGATCAGCCTGGCCAACATGGTGAAACCCCATCTCTACTAAAAATACAAAAATTAACCGGGCGTGGTGGTGCGCATCTGTAATCCCAGCTACTTGGGAGGCTGAGGCAGGAGAATCACTCGAACCTGGGAGGCGGAGGTTGCAGTGAGCTAAGATCACGCCACTGCACTCCAGCCTGGGCGACAGAGCGAGACCCCATCTTAAAAAAAAAAAAAAAAAAAAAAATCCAAGGAGATGAGTGGAAGAGTCAGTAAAAGAGACTGCAAAGTAGCGACCAGAAAGATGGGAGGAAAACCAGGTGAGTGTGCTGTCCTGAAGACCAAGTAGAGAGAGGGATCAACGATGTCAAAAGCACACTTGACCTGCTGAAAGATGAGGCCAGATGATAATGAGAAATGGCTGTGGGATTCAATAATGTGGGAGTCTCTGCATTAATTGATTTGTTGAAAAAGAAATGGGGACGTCATTAACTTTGGAAGAGCAGTTTCAGTACGGGGGGGGGCAAAGCCTCATTGGAGTGGGTTCAAAGAGAGAAAGGGAGGAAAGCAGTTGTAGACAGCAAGTCCAGACATCTCTTTCAAGGAGTTTTGATTAAGGGAAGGAGAGAAATAGGGCAGTAACTAGAAGAGGAAATGGGGTCAAGATGGTCTTTATTTTTTTCTTTTTAATGGAAGAAATACTAGGATAGTGATGGCAAGAGGGGGTGGGGGCTGGTGCATAGATAGAGGGATTGACCTTGGTGGAAGGAAGGGCGACTGTGTGTACACAGATGCAGGGGGTGGGTGGTTGCCAGGACGGGACTTTAAATCCCTTTCTGATGGCTTCCATTTTCTTGATGAAGCCGTCATCTAAGCCCTCCACTGAAAGTGAGGATGGTGGAGAAGATATTGGCAGCTTGAGGGTAGAGGAGAAACGATGAAGTGATCCTTTAGGAGGGTGAAAGAGTGAATGCGCTCAGGAAATAGGGCTGGAGGACAGCATTAAAGGTTCGTCTGGGGTGAGTGATCATCAGGTCAGGCTCAGACCTGTTAGCATGGTGTGCTTTCCTCCCTGCTGTGAGTTGCTGTGGGGGACAGGGAATGGGTGGAAAGTTGGCTTTAACAAGGTTGTGGTTTCACCAGGCTGGTATGGCCAAGGAAAAGAGGGATGCAGAAGCTGAGAGTGTGTGCAGGGGACTGAGTCTAACAATTGGATGTGGTGGGAAGAGAGGACATGGGGTGGGGGGACAGTGAAAAGCAGACGGGATCAATGTATTATAGACCCTGGTGAGGTTGAAGGCTGCTTGGAATTGGGTTAGCAGAGGCAGAGAACCGGAAAGAGAAGAGACAGCAGTCAGTGGTGGGATATTTGAGATTAGGATTGTGATGGGGTTTGCAGTTATTGTTAATTCCATCAAAGGAAGGGCCATGGCAGAGGGGAAGGAGAAGGGCACTGGAAGGGAGGAGGGTCAGAGCCTGAGAGGCCAGGTTGTTGACAGGGTCATCTCTGTGACTATGAGCGGGTTAGTGCTGTGACACTGTTAGAGTGGCAGTGAAGCAGAAGCTGGAATCGTTAAGGAATAGGCAGTGTGAGTGTGCTGGGGGCATGGGGTGGGCACAGGAACAGACTGTAACAAGAAGGGGCAGTAGGTGGAATAATCTTATGACACAATCGATGGAGGGGGTTTTATGAAAGAAAGAAAAGTCTGCATCTATGAGGAAGAAAAACAACATCAGCTCCCACCCCAGTCTAAGGGATGAGAAAAGAGAAGTCAGCCACCACAGGAGACGACTCCGGGCAGGCGGTGTCCTCAGAGGAGAGCCTGGTATTTCCCCAAATACGGCAGTTTAGAATTTACAGGGAGAGCGAGCGTATGGACACTTCCTGTTCTATTTGATCCTTTCAGTAACCTTCAAGTGGAGAGGCAGATACATTATCCCCGTTATGCACATAAAGACCCTGAAGCTGGTGGAGCCGGAACACTTGTGCAGTGGCACTCAGCCAGCTGCTGATGGATCCTGGTCTTCTGACTCCGAGTCCAGTGCTCTTTCCACAGCATCCCACCTGCCTTTAGGAGGCCAGCAGTCCCTCCACAGAACCCATACAATCACACTTGATTCACAGTTGCAACTGAAAAGGACACCCAGTCCAAAGCCACAATGGTTGTTACCACGCTGCTTCCATAACATGAGATTCAGCGCCCAAAGGTGGGTTCAGGGAGTGGCAATCATCCAGCCTTTTCTCTGCGATACCCAAAATGTCTTAAACTTAGTAGCCAGTGCTAGGACACAAGTGGGTATTCCCTTTCAGGGATGATTTGGATAATAATTTTTGAATGGTAATCATGGTTTTAAGAAAATTCTGAGGCCACAGCTTTCTAGATATGATTGACAGAAAAGTGATTATGAGATGTGAACAGGCAGTGGAGGCAATCATGAACTTAGGACAGTGGTTTAGGGCTTGGTTCTTTTGAGACGGAGTCTCACTCTTTCGCCCAGGCTGGAGTACAGTGGCGCAATCTCAGCTCACTGCAACCTCCACCCGCCCAGGTTCAAGCAATTCTCCTGCCTCAGCTTTCTGAGTAGCTGACACTACAGGCATGCACCACCACACCTGGCTAATTTTTGTATTTTTAGTAGAGACGAGGTTCACTATGTTGGCCAGGCTGGTCTTGAACTCCTGACCTCAGGTGATCCACCCACCTCAGCCTCCCTGAGTGCGGGGATTACAGGCGTGAGCCACGACGCCCAGCCTAGGGTGAAGAATGCCATTCCCTTCTTGACCCTCAGGCGCAGTGAGGGAGGCAGTGTGGCCGTCCAGGACCTCCCAACGCTGAACACATCCTCTCTCCTTCCTCGCTGGGGCAGCTGCTTACACAGGTAGAGAGCCCAAGCCCAGGCTGGCAGCCTCAGCTGCTCAGTCACACAGCGGGCGTGTGCTGACCCGTTACAGTCCTGGGCAGACAGAGATGTGCACCACGCTACAGAAATAAACACAGTAAAGGGCTAGAGGTTTCTATCATGTACCCTATGAAGATATTTTCTTTTTTCTTTCTTTTTTTTGGGGGGGTGGATGAATTCTCCCTCTGTAGGCAAGGCTGGAGTGCAGTGGCGGGATCTCAACTCACCGCACCCCCCGCCTCCCGGGTGCGAGCGATTCTCCTGCCTCAGCCTCCCGAGTAGCTGGGATTACAGGCATGCGCCACCACACTCAGCTAATATTTTTGTCTTTTTAGCAGAGACGGGGTTTCACCAGGTTGGCCAGGCTGGTCTCAAACTCCTGATCTCAGGTGATCCACCCACCTTGGCCTCCCAAAGTGCTAGGATTACAGGTGTGAGCCACCGTACCGAGCCGAGATTTTCTTTTAAAGGAAGGTGAGAGAGTAAGTTCTTGGCCACCTTATCGTATTTTCGCAGCCTCCTGGGCCACTGAGGAGAGTCAGTTCATGGCGTGGTGGCACCAAATGCCTCTATCATTCCTCACTGCCATGGCTCTTCATAAGCACATTGGCCAAGGCTGTTGCCACACAGGGTGGGAACAGTAACGCTTCTAAAGGTGCCATGTGGAGGAGCAGAATAAGCCCTTCCATTGTGCACCCTGTTGTGTATGGTGCCAGAGTAGCCTCTGAATGGAGAGAATTACACAGGTCTGCATCCTGTTACCTAAGTACCAATGGTCAGGCAGACACACCAGGTCAGGCAGACACACTGGCCCAGGCAGGAGCAGTGATCCAGCCATGGTTTATAGCAACAAGGAGAGCCTCAGAATCACCTAGTGAGCTTTTTAAAGATACAGATGGCCAGGCCCCAATCTTTATTTTTTTATTTTTATTTTTTTTTTATTTTTGAGACGGAGTCTTGCTCTGTCACCCAGGCTGGAGTGCAGTGGCACGATCTCGGCTCACTGCGAGCTCTGCCTCCCAGGTTCATGCCATTCTCCTGCCTCAGCCTCCCGAGTAGCTGGGACTATAGGCACCCACCACCATGCCTGGCTAATTTTTTGTATTTTTAGTAGAGACAAGGTTTCACTGTGTTAGCCAGGATGGTCCCGATTTCCTGACTTCGTGATCTGCCCACCTTGACCTCCCAAAGTGCTGGGATTACAGGCGTAAGCCACCGCGCCCGGCCAGCCCCAATCTTTTGCCCCAGAAATTCTGACTGTAGTCTGGAATGGGCCTTGCAGCTTCATACATTTGAAAAGCTCACTTGTTGATGGGAGGCCCCTTAGAGAAGTACTGGTTGAGGAAGCATATGCAGAGGTTTGAGCCAAACAACTGGATGGCAAGGCAACAAACATCCCACTGCCGTTCCTCTGCCACCTCTGAGTGTGATCAGATGTCTCTCCTGACAGATTCCCTTCCCAATATTATCCTCCAGGAACTTGTGATTATCCTCTGTCTAAGTCAAAAGCAGCTTAATTCCTCTAAAAACAGTGCCAGTTGGGCATTTTGCCTGGAGAGAGAGAAGCAAATCTGTGTCAGCGTTCTTTGCTCAGTTCTGCTCTGCAGCCCCCATGGCGACACCCTCTCTCTTTGGACCACCTCCTCCCCTTTCTCTTCCTTCCACATGGTCCAGTGCTTTGTTAGGTGCCTGGTTGGTGAAGTCTGGTCATCCCAGCAGGACTGGGGTCCTGGCTGGATGCAGGCCTGGGTAGAGCTGGCCATATGAAATGTGGTTGGCAAGAAGGTCCTGAGTGGGCTGAGACAGGCAAGAGTCAGTAATAAGATCAGAGAGTAGAAGACTAGGGCCAGGAGCGTGGGACAGACTAAGGATGCCGGCTAGCCCCTAATCCCAGAGAGCACGCAGCTGAGTCTAAGAGAGGCCTCACTGATACCCATAAGGAGGCGGAATATGCAAACCCTCTTTGCTTAGGGGAACCTGAGTTCACCTGCCAAAATCATCCTTTAACATTAAACAAAAATTCCCTTGCTTTTAAAGAGCCAACCTCTTACCAGTTGCTTCTCTTTTGTCAGAGACATGAGCCTCTTCAGCCACGACTCTGGGTCTTCTTGTCAAGACTAATTTCCTTTTAGGCCCAGCTTCATCTTCATGGGGACTTTCTTCCATCTGTGCACTGATGTCAGTGTCCCATTGTCATTTAAAGTCCTTGATTCTCTGAGACCACTGTGGAGACTTTAAAGAAGGTGGGTCCCCAGTTTTGAGGGTCCCACGGAGAGCAAAGCAGATGATATCTCTGCCCCCATGGGGCTTATATTCTAGAAGAGGAAACAGCCAGCAGTGACAGTAGTGTGCTACATGCTGATAGGGCAGGCTCAGGGCACCTGACCTAACCTAGGAGAGGATCAGAAAAGACTTCCCAGAAGTTCAGTTTAAGCTGCAGTTGATGGATGAGCAAGGCGAAGAAGATGTAAAGGCCCTGGGGTGAAAGGAAGGAGGTTGTTGGAGGGACTGAGGGAGGTTCATCATGGCTTACCAAAAGGAAGGGAGTGGGAGAGATGAGCCACGGGAAGCCAGCAGGGCCCAGGTCATTAAGTAAGGGACAACCACGGCGAGGAGTTGCAGTGTCACTCCAGCCCCTTTTTTGCCACCATGGACAGGTGTTTTATGATTCCTGGATTTGAAATACACACACACACACACGCACACACCCCTCACAGAAAAATAGCCACTCTGTCCCTTCTCATGCAGAGGAAGCACAGGGTAATCTGGATTATAAACCATCCGCCTGGGGCAGAGCTCGCCTGCTGTCATCATCTTCCTCCGCCTCAGGATGCCACTCAGCCTCACACAGCACCAGCTCTCTGATGAAGAATAGAAGTGACAAGGGCAGAATCAAACTCTCCAGAATGTATTCAGTGGGAAACCAAAGCTGGGAAGAACTGTTCTCTTGTTCCCAGCCAACACTCACACGCCTTCCTGCTCTCATCAGAGGAGACTCCGTTTCCGCTATGCCAGACTGGCTGGCTGGGTGATTCTTTGGGGGCTGTGTTTTGCGCTTGTTGCTCCTGCCCTGGGTCACTTTTCAGATGTGTGGACTGCTAAATCTTTAAAGGAAAGAATGAGCAAGGGAATCTCAGAGGCAGTTAGTTGGCCGGTTGTTTGCTGAGAATGAGGAAAGAGTTGTGACAGGCTTGGGGAGCTTGAGGAGAGGGAAGAAATACAGGAGGGAAGTAGCCAGGAACCCATGGAAAAATGAAGGAGGGAGGGAGGAAGGGAAGGAAGGAGGGTAGACCGAGGAGCAAGCAGGGAGCGCCTAGCTGATAAATTTGTCGTGATGCCATTTGACACAGCACATGCTTTTTGTGTAGCACAGTTCAGCAACCTGGATGGTTCATCTTGATGGGTTTGGCAAAGCAGAAGTGGCAGATAGGCTAGGAAGAGCAGAGGTGGGGACTTGAGGGCGGACTTGGTGAGGGTATTAGAGGACCTATGAGCTCCAAACATGGGGATGGGCAGTGAAGGAGTAGCACCAGGAGGAAGCCAGTAGATTGGGATGATAGGGAGGACCCCAGGGGTGAGCAGGCTCCTTGAGGTCAAAGAGCATGATTAGAATAAGGAAGTGAGGGGGAGAGACAAATAGGAAGTTTCATGATGAATATGTGGGCTTTCTAAGCTTAAAATCCTAGAAGGGCCAATTGTAGACGATGCCGTGAGCCAGCTGAGTGACTTGAAGGTGAAGGTCATTTGTCTGCGGACTGGAGGTCAGTGAATTTCAAGGCCAAGGGTGTTGGCTTGGTCATGAACCTGACATCATACTTTTAGTGTTTGGTAGCAGTGGTTGAGAAGGTGACAGTGGGGTAGGTGTCATAATGCTTGTTGAAGTCGAAGAGTTGACTTAGAAGGCCTGCAGAGTCCAGTGACAAGGATGTTTGGGACAGATTTTGTGAGCTCTGAGCTTCTCTCCTGACTGGAAGATCATTCCTTTGGAAGAGGTGATGTCATTCACAAAGAGCATTTGTATTCCTTTGGAGAAGAAATACTTCCTTTTATTGTCAGGTCATTTTAGCATGATTGAAAAATCAGGAGAAAACTTTTTTAAATGCCTGAAAGGAATGTTATGTGAGATGTCTAAAGTTCTGGCCTCCGGGTCCGCCTCTGTGGCCTAATACAAAGTCACTTTATACCTCAGCTTCTTTCTGAAACAGAAGAGCTGCATGGGGCTGTTGTGAGGCTCCGTGGGATAGCAGCACATTCAAGCATTGACTGTGTATCAGGTGCTGTGCTGAGCACATTCATTGAAGCCTTACTATTTTTAGTATTCCCATTTTATAGCTGTATACATTGAGCCGAGAGAGGTAAATAATTTACCCAGGGCTATATAACTATTAAATGACAGAACAAGGGCCTTGAAGCCTGAGCCTTTAACCATTTCCTGTACTGCCTCTTTTAGGCTCTGCGAATCTAAAAATAAGATAAATCAATCAGTGCCAAGTGTAGGAGAAGGCATGAAGGCAAGCCACTTCACCACAGTCTCATCTACGCCATGTTCGAGGGTTAGCATGTGCTGTGGGGATGTGGTGGAGGGACTGGTTCCTCATCCAGGGTGACTCCAGGAAGGCTTCCCAGAGGAGCTCGCACTTGGACTAAGTCTCAAACCTGCAGAAGTCAACTCATCATGTCACTTGGTCACTTGGCACCTCTTCTCATGTTGGTCCGAAATATGCCAGGTCACTGTCCTCTCCCTGTGTCCTGTTTTGCCCCTTGGGGCCACAGAAAAATCAATTCCCTTTTCTTTAAAATCACTCTTTAAATATTTGATTTTTGTTTTAACAATTTTTTTCTTTTTTTTTTTTTTTTTTTTAAGGCAGAGTCTTGCTCTGTCACCCAGGCTGGAGTGCAGTGGTGCAATCTCAGCTAACCACAACCTCCACCTCCTGGGTTCAAGCGATTCTCCTGCCTCCTGCCCCAGCCTCCCGAGTAGCTGGGATTACAGGCGTGCACCACCACACCCAGCTAATTTTTATATTTTTAGTAGAGACGAGGTTTCACCATGTTGGCCAGGCTGGTCTCGATATGCTCCCCTCAGCCTCCCAGAGTGCTGGGATTACAGGCCTGAGCCACTGCACCCAGCCAGAATCACTCTTCAGATATTTGAATAGTGAAATTGTAGCTTTCCTATTGTCTTCCCCAAGTTAAACAACCTTGATTTCTTCCTTCCCTTCTTCCTGCTAGGTGCCAGGAACTGAGGCACTGTGCTGTGCACTGGGGACACAGAGATCTAAAAAATGAAAAGCCAGATGTTGCCCATCAGGAACTTACAGTCTAGTGGGAAGAATGGGGCCATAAAATATTTTATTGCTTTTGTCTGTCTCCTTTACCAAATTTCCCATCATCCAGCATAGCGGCTGGCACATAATAGACATCTATTTTGTCTGTTGTTGAACTGGTGACTGTAGGTGCAATGTGAAGGTAAGCCTAGGGTGTTGTGGGGGCCTGTTGGAAGACCAAAGTCAGACCCAGAAGGGGAGTGGTAGACTTCTCCCGCTGACCTAAGTCCTCAAAGATGAATAGGACTTCACCAGGGAAGGCATTCCAGGCAGAGGGAGCAGTAGATGCACAGGCACAGGGGGCAGGGAGCAAGGTGGGGTGTAGTGTTCAGAGTCTGGAAAGCTGCTAGGGGCCAGATGATAGACAGTTGTGCTAAGAAGATTGGGCTTAATCCTGAGGGCAGATGAGTAAAATGTTCAGATTCGCATTATAGAAATGTCACTCAGGTGGCACTAGGAAGAGTGAATTGAAGGGAAGCCACATTAATAGGTAGAAAGACCAGTTTAAAGATTGCTGGAATAATCCCAATGAGAACTGGTAAGAGCCTAAGCTCAGTGGCTAAGAAAAGTAGGAGACAAATTTAAGAGGGCTTGGGAAGTAAAATCCACAGGACTTACTTGTCAGCTGGATGGAGGGGCAATGTTTGGGCCCATCAGAAGATGGTGTTGCCAGCCACCTAAGTAAGGCTAGAGAAGGAAGAGCGAGGGCTGGAGAAGTAAGGTAATGAATTTGGTTGGGAGATGCTGAGTTGGAGATGCCTGAGGAACATCCAAGTGAGGGTGTTTGGTCTTACGCAGATGGATTTGGAGCCCAGGAGAGACCTGAGTTAGAGGCGCAGTTCTGTAAGTCAGAAGCATATAGGTAGTACTGGGTATTTGTAATCGTTAGAGTAGCTGAGCTCACCGAAGAATAGTTTACAGAAAAAGAAGAGAAGAGGACTGAGGGCACCGACATTTGAGTTGCAGAGAGAATAAAGCGAGGCCTTGGGAGAGACTTGGGAGTGGTCAGAGAGGGAAGAGGAAAACCGAGGAAGCTAAGGATAGGAGTAGTCAGCAATTTCCCAATGAAGTCAACTTGCTTTATAGAATCTGGGTTGCCCACAAGGGACCACATTGTTGTACCTAAGCTGCCATGATTATGGGAGGACAGTCATGTGCTTTTGCAACCTCTTGGTAGAGAGTCTTTTTTTTTTTTTTTTTTTTTTTGGGGGGGGGACAGTCTCGCTCTGCCGCCCAGGCTGGAGTGCAGTGGTGCAATCTCAGCTCACTGCAAGCTCCGCCTCCCGAGTTCACGCCATTCTCCTGCCTCAGCCTCCCAAATAGCTGGGACTACAGGTGCCCGCCACCACAAAATCCACTAATTTTTTGTATTTTTAGTAGAGATGGGGTTTCACCGTGTTCGCCAGGATGGTCTCGATCTCCTGACCTCATGATCCACCCACTTCGGCCTCCCAAAGTGCTGGGATTACAGGCGTGAGCCACCGCACCCAGCCCTCTTGGGCAAAGATTCTTAAGGCTGGATTTGAGGACCTGTGCTTTGGAGCAGTGGTTCCCAAAGTCCCTGGATAAGAATCCAGTCTTACCCTGGAACCACTGTGTTGGAATATCTACAAGGGCCTGAGAATTCCTTTGCTCAGTAAGCATTCCAGGTGATTCTTCTCATGAGGGAAGTCTGGGAATGACTCCAGACCACAGGTTCTTTCCAACTGCACAAATCACACCCCCACTCTGCCACCCTACACACTAACACCCTCCAACCTAAAGTTCTTGAGAATAGCCATGACCACGAGCCACTGTTACTGGTGGAACCATGTCATGAATCCCTCAGATGTGTGGGGATGGAAATACTAACCCACTGACTGAACGGAGTTTCTGAACAACTGAGTATTTAGGACTCCAATGGAAATTCTGCACTTAGATTATTGGTCCAGCTCTGCTTCTCCGAAAGGTTTTAGACCAGAGCCCCTCACTGCCCCCTGGTGTAGACAGTCTGATTGCCTCCTCCATTTTGTGGAATAATGGACCTGACTGTAATCCAACATGTTTTTTAAAGCTAGCATATGTTTCGAAGCTGACTATTAAAGAAGTGTGGAAGAGGTACCATATGTAGACAAAGAAGACGTTTTTGGGCAATTGCCATGGAAAGAGCTGGCTCTACTTTTTTATATATTTAAGACCTAACACTGCTTCATGTCCCCAGCAGTGGAATTCATGAAGCATGCTTAATCTTTCCTAAACAATTAGCTTTGGGACATTGTCTTTCTAGGAAAAATAGAAACAGAAATTATACTCACTTAAAGATTGTAGAGAGAAGGGATCTACTGAGTAGAAAACTCAGGAATGTGCCTCTAAGGAACTTAGGGACTGCTCCTTTTTTGGGTTCTTTTATTTCATGAAAAAATATATAAATTTTGGCTGGGTGCCATGGGTCATGGCATTACAGAGTGCTGTAACCCCAGCACTCTGGGAGGCCGAGGCAGGCAGATCACTTGAGGTCAGGAGTTTGAGACCAGCCTGGCCAACATGGTAAAACCCTGTCTCTCCTGAAAATACAAGAATTAGCCAGGCGTGGTGGCGCACACCTATAATCCCAGCTACTCAGGAGGCTAAGGCAGGAGAATCACTTGAACCCAGGAGGTGGAGGTTGCAGTGAGCTGAGATCATGCCATTGCACTCCAGCCTGGGTGACAGAGCAAGACTCTGTCTCAAAAATAAATAGATAAATAAATAAATAAATTTTATTGTATATATTTAAGGTATGCCCAAAGGGAATTAAATCATCACTTCATAAAGATACCTGTGTATCCATGTGTCTGCAGCATTATTCACAAAGCCAAAATATGGAAACAATCTGTCAGTGGATGAATGGATAAAGAAACTGTGGTGTACGTATACAATGGAATATTATTCAGTCTTTTTATTTTGTTTATTTATTTATTTATTTATTTTTTGAGACAGAGTCTTGCTCTGTTGCCATGGTGGCAGTGTAGTGATCCAATCATGGCTCACTGCAGCCTCAACCTCCCAGGCTCAATCGATCCTCCCATCTCAGCCTCCTAAGTAGCTGGGACTACCAGCATGTGCTACCACACCTGACTACTTTTTTCTTTTTTCTTTTTTTTTTTTTTTGAGACAGAGTCTCGCTCTGTCGCCCAGGCTGGAGTGCAGTGGCCAGATCTCAGCTCACTGCAAGCTCCGCCTCCCGGGTTTCCGCCATTCTCCTGCCTCAGCCTCCCGAGTAGCTGGGACTACAGGTGCCCGCCACCTCGCCCGGCTAGTTTTTTATATTTTTTAGTAGAGACGGGGTTTCACTGTGTTAGCCAGGATGGTCTCGATCTCCTGACCTCATGATCTGCCCGTCTCGGCCTCCCAAAGTGCTGGGATTACAGGCTTGAGCCACTGTGCCAGGCCCTTTTTTCTATTTTTAGTAGAGTTGAGGTCTCCCTATGTTGCTAAGGCTGATCTTGAACTCCCAAGCTCAAACGCTTCTCCTGCCTCAGCCTCCCAAAGTGCTAGGATTACAGGTGTGAGCCACTGTGCCCAGCCTTCAGTCTTAAAAAAGGAGATCCTGCCATTTGCCACAACTTGGAGTTACTGTAGAATGAGAGATGGAAGGATGGTGTTGTCTGGTGATCCCTTTCAGACCCATCATACGTACTTCAGATCTAAATATAGTGAAGGCTTGTTCTTTCCTCCATTCATTCAGTAAACAATCATTGGGCACCTGTTATGTGGCAAGATCTGTGCTGGGCACTTTCTTTGCCCTTAGATATCTTTAAGACATCAAAATAACTTCAGGGTGAGCTCAGTTTGATCCTGGAGGACAGGAGTTGAGTATCTTGTGCAATATTAAAGCTATTGTAAAGGCATTGCTGGTGACTTCCCATTTCCAGTTTAGCTGCATCCTGAACTATTGTTTCCCTTCCTGAAGAAGCCAAATAGCCTGGGAATTATTCTTACATCTCAAAGTACCTGGCGTAAAGTGGTGAAAGCACCAACCGAAGGCCAGCTGGCTTCTGGGAGTAAAATCGGTACTTGACATTCAGATTCCACGTTCAATTCTTGAATATCTGTTATATAGCCTATCATTTGAATCTTAGCACAGTTTTGAAACTTAAAATTAGCAATAATAACTAGCAGTATTATTCCTCTTATACAATGGAGAAAGCTGAAGTTCTGGGAGGTTAAGTGCTTTGCACAAGGTCACGTGGTTAGGACATACTAGAGCTAGATCGAACACTAGTTTCCCACTCTCGATTGAGTGCTCTTTCTGCTGACAGAGCTCAGTGGCCTTATAACCACCTCATCTCTCCCCCTTCCCCATCTCAGAATGGCTTAACCAGGAAGATGTAAGGAGTTGCTAAATGAAGAGAAGAGATTGCAGCTAGGTGAAAAGGTACAAGCAACTGCTGCTCGAGGGTAGCTCCGAGGGCAGGGATGGAAGGAGAAGGGCTGGTTCATCCTCCAGCACCCGTTTCAGATCTTCAGAACTGGAGAGCCACCTCCTGCATCAGAGGACATACAGCTCATCTCTAGGCCTCTTCCCTTCAGAGGGAGGCCTGGAAAGGACTGCTGACTTTGCCAGCTCGTTGAGCTTTTTGTTAGGTATTTCTACAACCAGCACTGCTTTTACTTCTTTACCTATTTTTTCCCCAATCTGAGGGACATAAGAAAACTATTCTAGTAGTTTTTCAACCCTAAAGGCATTTCTAAAACTAAAATGAAACAGTGAGAAATTAATTCCTTCGTTCAGCCGTTAGCCCTAATTCAGAGTTAGTTGACAGGTCCATGTCCATCGACGTAGTAACAGGAGGTCTCTGGGCCCCTCCTGGGAGCCCCTTGGTGCTTTGGCTTTTTTATTTTTTCCCTCCTTATGGATGAATCGAATCTCCTAATCCAGTATGTACCTTAGGCCCAAAGATAAAAAGATAGGTTTCTTTGCACACACAAACACACCCTGGGCTGACTATAAATCTGCTCCTTGCCTGAGTATAGCAGAAACAAAATAAGTTGCTTCCTCCTCAAGGGAGGAATTGGCATTTCTTGCACAAGGAAGGGGTGAGAGGAGGCTCTACTGGCCTTTTTGAACTTACTTCTCAGCCAGGGAAATGAATAACATCCTGATTGGCCTCGGTGGAGTAGAAGTGGAGGGAAGGAGGGGTGATCCTGACCCCACGCTCGCTCGCTCGCTCGCTCGAGGCTCCAGCCGCAGCCTCAGAATCTCTTTACCCGTAGGCGCCACACTTGGCACACAATGAGACTGTGAGTTGAGGGGAAATCATAACCAGATTAACACAGCGATTTGGGCACTTTTCACACTTTCTAACGAAGTGGGCTTTTGACAAGGCCTAAGCAGAGCCTTCTCTGCAGGCAAGCCTGGACTCCCTACCCCTCTCCTGTAGGCAGTAAGGCCTGTAAGAGGAAAGGGCAGAGACAGACCCAAGCCTTGCTTGCCCTCTGCAGCTGTGCAGAGAAGGCCTGGTGCCGCGGCACTCCTGCGAGGCTCCTAGGCTGCTAGCGGGAGGTATGAATTTCTCTTGTTTGCTTTAATGGAGTGTTAACCCCCGTCCCTGGAACTCATGTTAATGCCTAACACAAGACTGGAACTGCAGGGAGAGGCCAAGGGACTGGCAGCTGAAGGCAATTTGAGGATTGACCTCATGGGGTGGGGAGAGGGAGGAGAGGAAAGGGAGACACCAGTTGAATGTCTGCTGGATAAACAAGCCGGATGTAATGGGCCCAAGACCGATGTGCATGACCAAGGTTCTGTCTGCTCCTGCTTCTGTCACAGGCCACGTCCTGTCCCCTCCCATCCCTGGGTCTCCATTAAAAGAAGAAGTAGAACCAGATATACTCTAAGGGGACCAACAGTCAAAAAATGCTTTTGGAGACAGGTCAGGGGGAGAGGAGTAGGGTGTGGGCAGTGATTCTGCAGCTTCCGCGCACACAGATCCCCTGAGGGTCTTATTAAAATGCAGCTGGTGACACAGGAGGTCTGGGGAGGGGCCTGAGCAGCCACCTTTCTCACAGGCTTCCAGGTGATGCCACTGCTGCTGATGGGGGGAGCACACTTTGAACAGCAAAGGTATCGAGCGCAAAATTGGGTTCTCCAGTCTAAGTTCTGCCCTGCACTTCACTTCCCTGCCCTGATTTCCTCAACTGTGAAATGGGGAATAGTAATCGTTGCCTTATCTTCCTCTCTAGGTGTGTGGTGAGGATTAAGGGAGCAAATGGCTGCAAAAGCACATGAGAGATGATTATCATTGTTAAGACGTCTATACCTCGTTGCTCACCCTATGTGTTCCTGCAGCTTCTCAACTTTTCCCTCCTTTCTCCCTGGTTTCCACGCCTGGGCTGCTGAGTCAGGGGGACCAGCCAAGGCTGGCCAAAGCTGAACAAATACTCTGACATGTCGAGGCAGGAAATGACAGTTCCCAGGCAGTCCTATGTTTCAGGTGTGGAACAGGCTCCGAACACACCTTGTGTGATAAATTCTAGTGACACCAAGCTGAGCTCTACCCCCACCCCCATAGGCTGCAAGACCAGGACCTGAGGCTGAAAGTCAGAGAAGTCCCTGTGAGATGAGGGCCCTGAGCAAGCACTGGCCAGGTTGTAGCAAGGTCACTCACCAGGCCACCCCACTGGTTCCACTTCCGCACCCACCTCTGGCAGCCATGATGCTTCTGCAGCGTGCCAGTTTGTTCACTGAGACCTTCACAGAGGGTCGCACAACCACCCTGGACGGTGAGAAGCTAACGTGACTGAGGCAAGTCATTGAACCACCCTGAGCCTCGGCTTCCTTATCTATGAAATGGAGTTGACAGCATGTGTCCTGCCCGTGGTAAAAATTGCTGTGATCCCACAAGCAAAAGGAAAGAAAGAATTATGTGAAAATATGTGAGATATTCATGAGACACTTCCTGTTCCAGTGGACTCTTCCACCGCCCTTGAGTGGGGAACATCCAGGCTTCACACCCATGCTCAGCCCATCAGCCCTTTATGCAAGGTCCTCTGCCTACCTGAAGCCTCAACGCCTGATGGAAACCATCCCCAGCCACTCCAGCAAGTGACCCCTCCATTGTCCAAAAACAGTGCTGCTGCTTAGCCTGCTCTTCTCAGGCCAAGTCTTTGTTGAACAGCTTCAGTGTAAGGGCGGGGAAAGTCGGGATTCTGTAATATACTTTGCCCCCAGTCAGAATGGCAGACCAGGCCCAGATCTTCATCCCAAGGCCCCTGCACCTGAAAAGCTGGTACAGGTTTGTCCTTTGGAGTGAGCTGTTGGGTTTAGGTGGTCGAGAGAGGTGGAAGGTTGACCACACACTCCAAATACACGTTTATTGCCTAAGCTGGGAACACTATTTTAAAGCCCACATGGTTAGGAGACTACCAAAATAACAAAACTAAAAATGGGTCAGGCATCAAACTAGTCAACTCCAGTACCAGCAGGCACATCCAGGACCCTCCCCTTCAGGGCAGGTGGACTCCTCCTTTCCTTTCCCCACAGCTACTGTTCCAGGGCCTTAGAGGAACAAATAGCCCCTGGCCCCGGATCCGAGCCAGTGTGCCCACCCATCCCTCCCTGCTCTTTGAAATTCCCAAGGCCAGCAGGGGCCCAGGCCTGCAAGCTGGGCCTCCAGACACCTCCGCCAGCTGGGGAGGCAGACAGTTCACACTCTGAGGAAACACAGATCCTCAGAGGAGAGTAAAAGATCAGAAATAATCCAAGAGGACAAGCCTCTCATGTCTGTGTGTATATTGGGTTTCACATCTGAAATCCAGTCATGATAAATCTGGGTTTTGAAACATCTTCTTTGATTAATAAAAACAGAAGACTTCTTGGCCCCAGGTTTCAGACTTCAAAGTTCTCAGTTGAGAGCCTCGTGTTTGACTTATTTGTGGAGCACAGGAATCACAGGATTTAGCTGGGTTGCTCCCTCCACCCCCACCACCCAACTGCAAGAACCACTTAAAACTTCTGGAATAGAAAGACTGAGCTGAAACCCCCCTCACTGGCACTGCAGCCATCTTTTCAGAATAAAAATTCAGCATGGTAGTTTTAGTGGAGAAATGACAGGCTTTGGAGCCAAATGAACCTAGGATCCGAATCCTGACTGTACCCTTGACCTTGTCACCTTGAGCAACAATTTTACTTCTCTCTGGCATAGTTTCTTGAACTGTAAAAATGGGAACAATAACATCTGCCTCATAAAGTAATTGGGATGATTTAAAGGCAGTAGTGTGTATAAAGTAACTAGCTATGCCTGATACAAAATGGACACCCGACAAATGTTAGTTATCTTACCTTTCCTGATACCTGACCACAGACTTAATTATTTGGAATGAGGACTGTCCCAGAAAACTCAGTTTGAATGCTTGCTGTCTTGAGAGATTCGGTTCCTTGTTTTTCCATTGAAGGAATTGTTAGGTTTCCGAGGATAGTTTGTCTTGCAGTGTATTCTGAGCCCTGCCATAGGAATCCTGTCACAGCGCTGTGTGTATGTTTTCTATCTACCCGAAGAAGCAGGCCAGGGCAGCCTACAGGAAACATTTTCTTTCTTTTCTTTTTTTTTTTTTTGTTTTGAGACTGAGTCTCACTCTGTGGCCCAGGCTGGAGTGCAATGGCGCGATCTCGGCCCACTGCAACCTCCGCCTCCCGGGTTCAAGTGATTCTCCTACCTCAGCCTCCCAAGTAGCTGGGATTACAGGCACCTGCCATCATGCACAGTTGATTTTTGTATTTTTGTAGAGATGGGGTTTCACCAGGTTGGCCAGGCTGGTCTGGAACTCCTGACCTCAGGTGATCCGGCCGCCTCAGCCTCCTAGAGTGCTGGGATTACAGGCGTGAGCCACTACAAACAGTCAGGAAACATTGTCACTGCAGCCCAGCTACAAAATGATTCTTCTCTTCCCACTTGGAAGGGGAGAAATCATGAGCATGCCAAGTTTAAAACAGAAGAGTAAAGGGTCTCTGGCGTCCAGTCTGGGAATGCCAGTTTCAGCCTGACGTGGAAAGCTCTCTTGTTCTCTGAAGCACCTCCATGTTTGTTCTGAATGTGGAGCCAGTCAAGATTCCCCTTACTGGCACCTACACTGATGACTGATCTTTTGGGCTCACAGCCCTGCTCAGTGACCTCATGATGTGTGAGGGCCTCAGCCATTTCTTGACAGTCATGGAAAGGTATCTCCTAGGAAGCGAGGCCTGTTTATCCAGAGGTTAGTTGTAGGGAGGGGAGACAAAGAGGACAGGTAAAGGGACTTGATTTTAAAATCAACTCCTTCCAGAGTTGTTCTTCTGGCCCTTTCTGATCTGATTATGAAATTTGTACAGAGGCGGAATCGTTTCTGCCATTTTTCGCACGCAAGTTGGTGCACATTCCTAATATGAATTAAAAATAAATACGCCATGTGCACACACAGGGATGAGTCAACATTGCGTGCAGCCAGCCATGGCCACTGGGAGAAGAGTCAGACATGGGCCATGGAGCTGCAGGCTCACCTGCCCCCGGCTGAATAAGGACCGAGCACAGGACTTGACAGAGGAGGCTCGCAGCAAGGTCAGGGGTCAGGCACCTTCCACACTTCTTTTTTTTTTTTATTATTATACTTTAAGTTCTAGGGTACATGTGCATAACGTGCAGGTTTGTTACATATGTATACTTGTGCCATGTTGGTGTGCTGCACCGTTTCCACACTTCTTGTGGGCCCACCACCTGGTCCCAGCATGAATGCTTCTCCCAGGAGGCATTTTTTTCTTTCTCAACTTTTTTTTTTTTTTTTTTTTTGAGACGGAGTCTCTCGCTGTGTCACCCAGGCTGGAGTGCAGTGGCGCGATCTCGGCTCACTGCAAGCTCCGCCCCCCGGGTTCACGCCATTCTCCCGCCTCAGCCTCCGAGTAGCTGGGACTACAGGCGCCCGCCACCACGCCCGGCTAGTTTTTTGTAATTTTTTTTAGTAAAGACGGGGTTTCACCATGTTAGCCAGGATGGTCTTGATCTCCTGACCTCGTGATCCACCCGCCTCGGCCTCCCAAAGTGCTGGAATTACAGGCTTGAGCCACTGCGCCCGGCCATCTTTCTCAACTTTTTCTTTTCTTTTCTTTTTCTTAAAAAACTGATTACAAAAACTGCAGGCCAAGTGCAGTGGCTCATGCCTGTAATCCCAGCACTTCGGGAGGCCAAGGCGGGATCATCACTTGAAGCCAACAGTTTGAGACCCAGCCTGGGCAATAAACAAGACTTCATATCTACCAAAAAAAAAAAAAAAAAATTAACAGGTGCCTGTGGTTCCAGGTACTTGGGAGAGGTGGGAGGATTGCTTGAGCCCAAGAGTTCAAGGCTGCAGTGAGCTATGACTGCACCACTGCACTCCAGCCTGAGTAACAGAGTGAGACCCCATCTCTAAAAAAATTTTTTTAAATAATAAATAATGATAAAATTAAAAATATAAATAAAATACAAAAAAAAATTGGAAACAGCTGGGCACAGTGGCTCAAGCCTGTAATCCCAGAACTTTGGGAGGCCGAGACAGGTGGATCACTTGAGGTCAAGAGTTCCAGACCAGGCCGGGCGCAGTGGCTCACGCCTGTAATCCCAGCACTTTGGGAGGCCGAGGCGGGTGGATCACGAGGTCAGGAGATGGAGACCATCCTGGCCAACACGATGAAACCCCATCTCTATTAAAAATGCAAAAAATTAGCCAGGCATGGTGGCAGGCGCGTGTAGTCCCAGCTACTTGGGAGGCTGAGGCAGGAGAATGGTGCCAACCCGGGAGGCGGAGCTTGCAGTGAGCTGAGATCTCACCACTGCGCTCTAGCCTGGGCAACAGAGTGAAACTCCGTCTCAAAAAAAGAGAGTTCCAGATCAGCCTGACCAACATGTTGAAACCTCATCTCTACTAAAAATACAAAAATTAGCTGGGCGTGGTGGCACGTGCCTGTAATCCCAGCTCCTCAGGAGGCTAAGGCACAAGAATCACTTGAGCCCGGGGGGCAGAGGTTACAGTGAGCTGAGAGAATGCCACTGCACTCCAGTCTGGGCAACAGAGCATCTCCATCTCAAAAAAAAAAAAAAAGTAGAAAACAATGGAAAAGTATAAAGTCACAGAAGAATTCTCTATAGCCTGACTACCCAGAAACAGCATGGTTAGCATTTTGTGGTGAATCATTTAGAATGTTTTTCCATGTTTCTTTTACATGGTTCAATAATAATAACTGTATACTTTTGTCTCTTTTAATTTAACATTGTATCTTAAAGAATTTCTAATTATAAACATCATGTTTATGACTACCTAATATTCTACTGCAAGAATGAAGTGTAATTTTCTTAACAAGTACCGTATTATAGGGCTATGTTAAAATGGCAATGAGCGTATTTATGCATGACAGTTGTTGCTTCCTAGGTTATCTATTTTGGCTAGATTTTTTACCCAGGCTGATTTTGAACTTCCAGCCTCAGGTGATCTGCCTGCCTCAGCTTCTCAAAGTGCTGGGATTACAGGTGTGAGCCACCGCGTCTGGCCTTGATTCTTAATACATATTGCCAAATTGCCCTTCAGATAGCTTATACTAGTGATATTCCTGCCCAAAACAGTCAATCTCATTCCATTCTTACCCATGTTGAGTATAATTCTGCTTGTTTATTGAAGAATTTAGGGAGCTAAAAAGTTCTATCCCCACCCTCAGATGTGGGGAGATCAGAGCTAAGAGGTTGCTTCCCCTACTCTTCTGTGCCCCCTGCAGGCATCCTCAGAGAAAGTGGGGTGCACATATTCACCATATGCTTTCACTCCCCACCAAAGGCCTTTGCTATGTAATTGACGCATAACCAGTCAGCCTTACCGGGGGCGTTGCCCAGGCTCCAGTATTGCTCCTCTGACTGCTTGCCTCTGGCCCAGTGTTCTCTCAGTCACTCTCTTAGCCTTTCACAGAATCCCACTGCCCCTAAGAAGAGCTGCTTACAGAGCCCTGGGGTAATCCTCTAATTTTGAATGGGCCTGTATAGCTTACAAAGCACTTGTCAAAAGACAAAATTATAACAAACTTCATTATAGATCTGATTGGCTTTTATTAGTGATTCATGAATCTGGGCAGCCTCCATTCTACAAAATAGAATGAGAACTCCCGCTGGGCAATGGGACAACAGTGGGTTTTATAAGGTGAGACCAAGGAAACAAACAAGAAAAAGCTCGTTGGTTAACATCAGGTTATTTCAAGGTTTTCTTTTTTTTTTTTTTTTTTGAGACAGACTCTCTCTGTATTGCCCAGGCTGGAGTGCAGTGCCGTGGATCTCATTGCAACCTCTGCCCACCAAGTTCAAGCGATTCTCCTGCCTCAGCCTCCTGAGTAGCTGGAATTACAGGCATGCACCACCACGCCCGGCTAGTTTTGTATTTTTAGTAGAGATGGGGTTTCACCATGTTGGCCAGGCTGGTCTCAAACTCCTGACTTCAGGTGATCCACCCACCTCAGCCTCCCAAAGTGCTGGGATTACAGACGTGAGCCACCGCGCCTGGCCAGGTTATTTTTTTGTAAAGGATTAAAGTCTACCCTGACTCAGTTAGACTGAAATCTCCTATTTTCAGAAATAGCTGGTCTGTTTTGGGATCTGTCTGCTTCCTTAAAGTTTCCGTTTGATCATGTGACATTTAGCATATGAGTGATTCCATTTCATTTTGGTCTGGTCTGTGGGGCCTAGTGCAGAAGCTCAGTTCAAAACAGTGGCCTCCCATAACTTTTCTTTTCTTTTCTTTTCTTTTTTTTTGAGGCAGAGTCTCAACTTCGTCACCCAGCCTGGAGTGCAATGGCACAGCCTCGGCTCACTGCAAACTCTGCCCCCTGGGTTCAATAAATCTCCTTTCTCAGCTTCCCAAGTAGCTGGGACTACAGATGCACACCACCACACCCGGCTAATTTTTATATTTTTTAGTAGAGATGGGGTTTCACCGTATTGGTCAGACTGGTCTCAAACTACTGACCTCAGGTTATCCACCTGCCTCGGCCTCCCAAAGTGCTGGAATTACAGGCGTGAGCCACCATGCCTGACCAACTTTTGTTTAATACAGTCTTTCCTAATACTGTCTGATCTGATGCTCACAGCAGCCCTGGAAGCCAAATGTTTGTGTCCCTGTTTTATAGGTTTATTATTTTCTTAGGCTGCTTTAAGGAATTACCATAAACTTGGTGACTTAAAACAACAGATGCGTTTTCTTGTATTTCTGGAGGCCAGCATTCTGAAATCAGGGTGTGAGCAGTGCCATGCTGTCCTTTCTTGCCTCTTCTGGCTTCTCACCACTCCTAGCATTCCTTGGCTTAGGCAGGATAACTCACACCTGTCTTTGTCTTCACATGGGCTTCTTCTTTCTGTGTCTCTGATCCCCTCTTTTCTCTTTTAAGGACACCAGTCATCGGATTTAGGACCCACCCTAAATCGAGGATGATCTCAACTTGAGATCCTTAATTACATCTGCAAGGACCCATTTCCAAATAAGGCCCCATTCTGAGGCTCCTGCTGGACATATCTTTTGGGAGGTCGGGTGGGGTGGAGCACCGTTCTACCCATTGCAGTGGACGAGGAAAGCAAGGTTCAAAGAGGGGAGATGACTCTCCCAAGGTCATGCAGTGAGAAAGTAGCAAGCGCTGGCATTTGAACCCAGGTCTTCTGCTTAACATATGCCTTTAATTGGGTAAAAACAAGACTCTTATGGTATAATTGCTGATTGTTATCTGGTTTGTAGAAAATGAAATTGGTAGCTTTTACCCTAGGATACCTCAAATATCAGACACCATTTTCTGGAAGTATACTATTATTAATGACATTGAAACTATTAGTGCCAATGTGAACCCCTAAAATGGGCATCATTTATTTATTTTCTGTGTCATAAATGGGGAAATTAAGACCTAGAGGGATGATTCTGCTGAGAGAGAAAAAGAATGATAATTTTTTTAAAAAAGACCCAGAGGGAGTAATGACTTGCCCAGAGTAACCACAAAAGTTAATGGCAGAGTTCCAGTTATGACCTAGACATAATCTGTGTTCTAAGCTTTAAAGTGTGCATTATGCAATTGCATACATTGCAGTTGTGAAAATGGCCTCCTTGCCAAAATAACTATGTTAGATTGCAAAGAAATTCTTAGTTCCATTGCTGTTGAACCCCTCTTCCCTGGCTCAGGACCATGTTGGCCACACCTGGCAGTCTGCTCATAGACTTCTGACTAAGGACTAGCTCCTTCTCACTGGAGTCCTCGAGGGCCTGTGAGAAGAGATGTGCGTGCTGTCACCACACCTGGCACGTCAGCGTCTCCCGGCTTTTCAACATTGGTGAAGGCATTTCTTTGCTGTATTGGTGCCTTTCCTTTCTCCGCTCAGTTCACTTCTAAACATGAGTGGTATCCTTTAAGAATAACCTAATGCCCAAAACCCAAACCCCACAGCCAAGGGGATGCATATGGGACAAACATGGTTCACTGGTTGTCACAAGTTTGGTGAACATTAGATAATCGGAGTCATAAAAGATTGCTGGAGTTCAGGCCCCTTTGCTCTACCTGTGGATATGGAAGGGCTATTATCTTGGGAACCAATCTAAAGGATTGAAAGGGACAGATGGGGTCCTCATATCCTCTCACCCTAGCTGCCTTCCCACAGTGAACTAATCTGTTAGTCATGACATAATGCATATGACATAATTACATACATGTATGTGTGTATTATATATATTTATGTATATATACACATATATGCACATGTATACACACACATATATATATTTATATACACATATATAAACACACACACATATATATACATATTAGACCCAGAGGGATTAGTGACTTGCCCAGAGTAACCAGAAAAATTAATGAGAGAGTTCCAGTTATGACCTAAATGTCTTGATTTATAATCTGTGTTCTAACATTTAAAGTGTGCATTATAATCATACATTGCAATTGTGAAAATGGCCTCCTTGTCAAACTAACTATGTTAGATTGCAAATCAATTCTTAGTCCAATTGCTGTTGAACTCCTCCTCCCTGGCTCAGGACCATGCGATATGATACACATATAATATAATCTAATATCTGATATATATCTATATCTATATCTATATCTATATCTATATCTATCTCACTGTGGGAGAACCCTGACTCATATCATTGGCCATCAGATGTGTCCACAGGTATAATATATAATATAGCTGTGGTATATATAATATACCTGTGGACACATCTGATGGCTAATTATATGAGTCGGGGTTCTCCAAGGAAACGACTAATAAAAGAGATATCTACAGACATGCACAGATATAAGAAGATTTATTTTGGGAATTGGAAATGGAGGTCAAGCAGTCCCACTGTCTGCTGTCTGAAGGTGAAGAACCAAGAAAGCTGGTGGTGTATAACCAGGAGAGTTGATGGCGTTAAGTCCTGGTCCAAGTTCAGAGGCCTGAGAACCAGGAGTACCAACGTCCAAGGGCAGGAGTGAGCGTCCTAACTCCAACAAAATAAATTTGCCTTTCCTCCACCTTTTTAATATATTTAGGCCCTCAGTTGAATGATGCCTACCCACAATGGTGAGGGCAATCTTCTTTCCTCAGTCTACCAACTCGAATGCTAATCTCTTCCAGAAACACCCTCCCAGACACACCCAGAAATAAGCCTTACTGGCTATCTGGGCATGCCTTAGCCCAGTCAAGTTGACATATGAAATTGACCATTGCACCAAGAAGAGCTAATGTCCTCAGCCTGTGCTTTATAGGAACCAACTATATTGCAATTGTGTGGAGAAAAGGGTGCTCCCCGCAGCCGCAGTCTTAAGCTCAGTTTGGTGAGCAGTTTGGTAAGCTTGCCAAGGAGGCTTCCCTCTACACTGGTTCCCCTTATCATGCCTGGGATCATTTCTTAGTTATTATAGACGTCACCATCACAACCTCTCACCCAGGAGGGCTTACATCTTGCAAAGCACTGCTTAATGCCGGTTTTGCTTTTGGTATCTGGCCTCCCTGGTGGTTAGAAATCTGATCAACAGGCTCTCAGCAAAGTCCAGACCTGGGCAGAACCTCATTAATGCAAAGCGGAGGCTGTGCCACAGCCTCTTAAATAGCTGGAGTGTGATTAGACGCTATCAGCTTAGAGGAGCATCCTACCTGTCCCCCTCCACCTGCAGTCCCTAGGCTTCCTTGCCCCTTTAACAACGGTATACAAAGGCAAAGCACATGTTCCCCCAGCCTCCCCGGGAGCTACCAGCTTGCCAGCTGTCACAGCATGCCTTTAATGGGTTTGTGAAATCCAAGAACCTGACCCATTTCTCCTCTGGGGAAAGAGTATAACACAGGATGCCAAGCTGGGAAGCAGGATCTGGGACGCTCACCTGGATGAGACCAGCTCTCTCTCTCTGCCGTCCTAGACAGATTATTTTGTTTTTTCCAATTTCCAGGATCTCCAAATCTAAAATAAGTGCACAGAAGGCAGTAGAGTAAAATCGTGACATTGTTTTCTGCTCACTTATCTTCTTCTTCCTTCCTCTCTTTTAATTTTAACTCCACTTTCTGCCTACTCTGACCCTAGATATTCAGGCTCTGGTACCCCACCCAAAGGGTGTTGACTCTAAAGTGACTGTCAAATTTCATCATCAGTCAATACACGAACCTGTTTTGAGCAAACATGATGTACAAAGTTCTGTGCCTATTTTCATTATGGAGGAATTCATGCCCTCGGGAGCTTTTAAACTAGTTAGGAAAGCAGTTTATGTGAACAGTGTAAGGCAGTACGGAAATAAGGCCACAGGAATGATCTAATTAAACTGGGGTCCACAAGTGGGTTTCAGAGGTATCCATAGATGCCCTAAAATTGCTTGCATAATTTTGTGTGTGCAAGCACACCTTTTTTAAGTAAGTGCTTAGCTTTCATCAACTTCACCTGGAAAGATAGAGAACCTTTTGTGCCTTTAGAGTTTGAGCAAGAGTAGTCTTTATACCTTCAGTAGTTGAGCAGGTAAGACTTGAACTCATTCTTAGAAAATGGTATTTAGGGCAGGAGGCAGCCCTGAAGGCAAGGATCCCCAGGAGATAACCTGCAAAGACAGTTGCACTTAGAACCAGGTGCCTCATGTCTCTGAAACTCAGTAAGATGGAAATCTATACAATGGTGATCATTGCTGCTTCCCATAGTTTGGTGAAGTCACATAAGCTCCTCTTTCTTTTTTTTTTTAAACTCACTCTGAACCTTGTACAGTGCTTGACACATATCATAGTGGACACTAACCAATACTTGAGGTATGTGCGAGTTAACTGAAATAACAAATGTGAGAGGGCTTTGTAAATAGCAGAGCACTGCTTCAACAAAAGATCTGTTGCCAAGCGTGTGTATTTTGTCCTTTGCAAACAGCCTGTGCTAAGTGAGCATCTTCTCCTCACTTGAAACTGACCCTTTCCCCTGTAATGGGACTCAAAGGGCCAGCTCATCTGATGGGGTATCCCTGGGCTGGTCAGATGAATGATAGCTGTGCTGTCAACGTGGACAAGATGTGCAGTTTCCTAAGAGCCCAGAGATGACCTCACCCTCCAAGGGCTTGGCCTCTTCACCCCAGTGCCTGCTGAAACACACCTGCAGCCTTGCCCTCACACTGGGACAGGGAGATTCCAGGAGCACCTCTGCTGTCCTCAGCAAAGAGGCTGCGAGGGGTGGAAGGGAAAGAGACAGCGGGTTTGACAGAGCCTCTGATAGGACCCCTTCTGGCAGGATAAGCAGGGCCACTGATGGCATCCTCTGTATGACGTCTCAGGATGGCAGAAATGATCAGGTGCTTCTCTGCTGAACACTTCTGGTATCTCCCATCTTCTCTCCTCAACTTCCTGGCTGTGCCCATGCTAAGAGAGAATAGACCTACTATCATTTTTTTTTTCTTCCATGTACCATCCCATATACAGGGTGACTCATCGTCATCACCACCAAACTCCAAGCAGTGGGAAGGATTTTTAAATACCATTGGTTGAAGGTGACAGGAGTTCTCAAAATGGTAGGAAAGATAGAAGTGGTTTACACATGTAACGGTTCTTGACCAGGCACAGTGGCTCATGCCTGTAATCCCAGCACTTTGGGAGGCCAAGGTGGGTGGATCATTTGAGCACAGGAGTTTGAGACCAGCCTGGGCAACGTGACGAAACCCCATCTTGACGAAAAATTAGCTGGGCATGGTGGTGCGCACCTGTACTCCCAGCTACTCAGGAGGCTGAGGTGGTAGGATCACTTCAACCAGGAGGTTGTGGCTGCAGTGAGCTGTGATTGCGCCACTGCACTTCAGTCTGGGCTAAAGAGTGAGACCCTGTCTCAAAAAAAAAAAAAAAAAAAAAAAAAAGTTCTCCACTGCAGGTGCTGCTGAGGGAAACAATGTGTGAGCTGATAGAATGAGCTCCAAGCGAAGAATTAGAAACCCTTGTTCCAGATCTGTTGCTCAGAGACTTTGAACATGTCACTTAACTTCTCAGAGCTTCCAGTTTCACCACCATAAATGGGGGATAGTACCTCTGTGACCTCTCAGGATCATTGTGATAGTCAAAATTTATGATGATGCCTCAAGTGGTATAAAGGCATACATATTTGTCATTAAGAACATGTACATGAACACACCTATTACGTACAGAACACTCACTATGTGTCAGGTCTTTTACATTTATCTACTGCAGTCCTATGTGGTTGTATTGTTTTTCCTTTTTTATGGATGAGGAATCAGAGACGCATGCCTGGAATCATACAGCTCACATGTGTTAGTCTTTCCTGAAGTCCAGGCCTATTTCCATCCTCCACTATGACACTAGCTTATAATTCTTTTCTCCTGTGTACTGTTACTTTATCCCTTAAAATATTACATACCCCTCTGGCCTTTACCATCTCTTATGGACTGGGCCCACCCTCTTACCCTAACCTTTCTTGCTATAACATGATTGATTGATTGACTGACTGACTGACAGAGTTTCACTCTGTCACCCAGGCTGGAGTGCAGTGACTCAATCTCAGTTCAGTGCAACCTCTGCCTCCCAGGTTCAAATGATTCTCCTCCCTCAGCCTCCCAAGTGTCTGGGATTGCAGGTGCACGCCACCACGCCCAGCTAATTTTTGTATTTTTAGTCGAGATAGCATTTCACCATGTTGTCCAGGCTGGTCTGAAGCTCTTGGCCTCAGTGATCTGCTCACCTCGGCATCCCAAAGTGCTGGGATTACAGGCGTGAGCCACCATGCCTAGCCCAATTTCTTTTGGTTGTTTTCTTCCTGCTTTGGCTTTTGATATTCCTCTTGGTCCTGCTGTCAGCTCCCCTGCCTTGACCTCTGAACACAGTATATGCAAACATTAACTGAGCTCCTTTCTAGAGATAGACCTTCTACTCTTGTTAAGTGAGAAAACAAATGGTCATTCTCTTCCCAATTTTCCAGGCTCTGAAACATCTCTGTCCACAAGAAAGCTGAGTGTATAGCAGCCAGGTGCAGTGGCTCACACCTGGAATCCCAGCACTTTGGGAGGCCACAACAGGTGCATCGTTTGAGGTCAGAAGTTCAACACCAGCCTGGCCAACATGGTGAAATCCCATCTCTACTGAAAACACAAAAATTAGCCAGGCGTGGTGGCACATGCTTATAGTCCCAGCTACTAGGGAGGCTGAGACACGAGAATTGTCTGGACCCGGGAGGCAGAGGCTGCAGTGAGCCGAGATCGCACTGCTGCACTCCAGCCTGGGTGACAGAGTAAGACTGTCTAAAAAAAAAAAGGCTGAGCGAACAGGGAGGAGAAGGGCCCACATTTTCTTGTTATGATTAAGTCCCCATGTCGCATGCAGACCCTTCAGAAAAATGATGATGCTGTAGCACTGTAGCACTAGATCTTGTCAAATAAGGTCTAGTGGGGAAGTGCTGGAAGTGGGAACTTTGCTTAATCTCTTCACTCCCGTGAGACAGGGCAAAGGGTTACTCATTCTAGTTTAGAGATGGGAAAGGAGCTACAAGGACTGGCCACGCATCATGCAGTGAGTAGGCAGCAGAAACAGAAGCTTAGTGGATGTCAGCAGCCCTGTGTGTCCCTGGGGAGGTAGGCACCTGGGAGTTGTTGCCAAGGGTGGTCGAGTGTTGGCTCTGAGATTGGCACTACCAGTGCACAGCTGTAGCACAATTCAGGCCTTGGGAGAATCATCTGACACCCAGCCCCGCACCCCCAATTTCCAGAGCCTAGCTTACCAGGTCTACAGCCTGACCCTACTTGATGGAGAGAGGTGGCATAGGGAGCTCCCCATTCGCAAGTCCTACCTGACAAGCTGATCCCAAGCAACCCACTCCCAAGGTGGGCCTCTTCTTGGGGAGATGCCCTTATGGATGCTGCCCATTCTCCCAGTGCCAGGAATCTTCCCTACAATGAGGTACGAGATAAATCAAAGCCAAACTTGGCTGATGAAATTCAGGAGCCAGTAGTGACCCTTGCCACACATATAAATCGCAGTAGGCTGGCCAAGGGCCTTTGTCTGGCCAGGAGAGTTCAGGATTATCTGGTCCTCTTTGCTGATATATGGAGTCACCGGCTGTCGGAGTGTTTACGAACGGTTATCACCTCAATGCTGTGGCCATTATCAGAGGCAGGGCCGCCTGCCGAGGCTGGGGCTCGCACCCTCTCTATTACCACCTGTCATTGGCAGGGAGTGTGTGCTGACACTGCCCAGTCCTGACTGCCTGGGGAAGATAGTTTCTGACGGCTGATCAAAGAGGAGAAGCAAGGCCTGATAAAGAGTGTGTGTTTCGTGTACTTTTAACTTTGGGAAACGTCGGCATTTGCATTTTTTCCCCATCTTCCTGGTGCTGGCAGGAACCAAGCCCAATAAATGCAGTGGATTCAGTTACCTAATCACTGGGGAAATGGTATGTGCTTAAAGCAACAGAGCATGACTATAATCTCCTTCCAAGAGAGAGTGGATGAAATAAGCTTTCACAGAAGACTTGCTGTATAATAAAGTAGAATAATTCAAATTCGGACTTTGAAGTGATCTCGCATATAAAATCTAATCCTAGCGTTCAGCAGAACACCACAGACTTTTTGGAATTGGGGAGCAGCTTTGGCTTAAGGAGAGATCCTTGCCGAAGATGCTATCACCCACCTCTTTGCTGGTATCCCCCAAAATAATTCCCTGGTTGTTCCTATGCCCTTGGGTAGCTGGGAGACCAGGTGGCGAAGTAGAACGTGTTCTCAACTGAGGCATCAGGAGAGCGAGTTCTTGGACCTCGTCTGCCACAGACTTGCTGTTCCATCTTGGGCCATAACTTCTGTGAGCTCCAACTATAAAATGAGGAGGTTGGTTATAGGTTATAGAATGTAATGGTTAAGAAAGCTTTAAAACCATTAGGCTATATAACCCCTTCTTTAAATGAAAATTTATTTGTTTATTTGTCTGTAGAGACAGGGTCTCGCTCTGTTGCCCAGGCTGGTCTCAAACTCCTGGCCTCAAGCAATCTTCCCGTGTTGGCCTCTCAAAGTGTTAGGATTGCAGGTGTAAGGCACCACTCCCCGCCTTAAATGAAATTTTAGGTGGAGTCCCATTGTATCAAAAAGAGGAAAGTAGGGATCCGTTTGGGTTGAACCTGGGAAGGGGATTGCCTTCCCTGTCCCAGTTCTTAAGGCGGTCCCTGAAGACCGGGGGAACTCTGTAGCTCCTCAGAAACAGTTTTAAAACCACTGGCCTCAGTGTCACAGAAGTCACTCCAGAGGTCTGCACTCTCTGAGCGGCATGAGCTGTTTCTCCTGCACTACACAGTCTGTTTCCCAGCGCGTTTCCATCCTGTTCCTGCTTCCTGCAGGAAGGCTAAAATGGACCCTGGGTATGGAGAGGAGCGGGTGGGAGGTAGACAAGAACGGCCTGCTCCCTGAAGGTGTGGACTCAACGTCCGATGTCCCGTGTGTGCCACAGGTACCTTTGACCGGAGCGTGACCCTGCTGGAGGTGTGCGGGAGCTGGCCTGAGGGCTTCGGGCTGCGGCACATGTCCTCCATGGAGCACACCGAGGAGGGCCTCCGGGAGCGACTCGCCGACGCCATGGCCGAGTCACCCAGCCGGGACGTCGTGGGATCCGGAACAGGTAAAGGTGGCATCAGACTTGTAGCTTGACTTGGTCAGGACCAGCACCTGTTGGTGCAGAGCTTCTTTGGAATCGTTTGTGAGCATGTGTTTGTTTTTGCTGTTGGTTTATTTAGTGAGCACCCCGGTGGCTCTCCCTCTGAGGAGTTCTGGTGCTGGGAAAGCCTGTGTAAAGGGGAGTTCCCAGTGGAACTGCCGCTCCCACGTGGCATACTACATGCAGGACTGCCACGATCAACACCACTGTGCAAGTGGCTCCCAGAAGGACACTTTCCTCCTTTGGGGGTGTCCCCAAGTCTTCCAGCAACGCTCGGGCACTGAGACCTCAGGCTGCATGTCTTCAGGCCGCTGGAGACTTAAAGATTGGCAAGTCTCAGTAGGGCCTGCCAACCACCTGAGCGGAGTAAGCATGAAGCAGGCTGGGCTGGTTTCAGCCCCCACCAGCTTTGCCTCATGCTGCCTTCAGCCTTGCATTCTTGCCTCTGAGCGAGTCCAGCAACTAGGGTCTGGGTGGCTTCCTGCATCCCAGAGCAATCAGAAGACATCCTTAAATGATGACTGAGCCCTGGCCCAGGCAAGCGCGTGTATATGTGTACACACATGCACACACATGTACACACATGCACACACACAACATGCACTCAGGAGGGCCCCCAGTCATCCATCTCCAGTACAGCTATAATACAGCCTGCCTCTCCTTCCCCAAAACCATTCTTTGTTCTAGATACCTGTGCTATTAGTGACTGCTCCAGCCCTGCTTTTGTGCTGACAGACGCCGCCCCAGCAGGCCTCTTCCCAGCTTTCAGAGGGAACTTTCTATTGGGTGGAGCTGACTCTGGCTGGAGGCCTTTTCTCTCGGGCTTGCCTGAGTCCCCTCAAGACTCTGTCACTCTGCTGTGCACTGCTCCATTCCCGCTCCACATGCCTCCCTGGAAAGAGAACCCCAGTAAGGAGAAACTTATAACCCTGGGGCAGGCACTGATGAGGACCAGCAAGATTTAGAGTCAGAGCATTGAGGCATGGCTTGAAATGTCCGACATCATCACACAGTCCCACTTCCCCGCGGCTCCTCCAGATCTTTAGATGTTTAGGTTTATAGTTAGGTGTTTCCCTCACCCATCCCCATGCCAGTCCCTCTGTTCCTTCACTAAGACCTGTCATCTCCACAGCACTAGCTATGTGGCCTGCCCATGGTGCCCCTGTAATAACTGGCAGATGAACAGGATGGAACCGATGGGTGCAAGGGAGGAAGAGCAGGAGCTTGGCTACATGGGTAGCATGTCATCATGCCATTATTCTCACAGCTGGCCCAGAGATGAGAAGCAGCTCTGCCATTTGCCAGGGCTTGACTTTGCTTCCCCTGGAAGGGGGCCTAAGCGAGGAATGTGGCTCACAGCACAGCTTTTTGCCTGCATCTCTGGGGTCCCTGGCCAGCCTCGGCTCACATAAACCAGATCCTGGTGCCACTGGACTCATTCCCCGGCAGCCTCCCTCTTCCAAAGGCCGGAGGAGCTCCTGGGTGGCTATTCTCTCCCACTGCCTTCTCAGGAGCCCCTTGGAGCATCTCACCATCACCCGGCAAGAGGATTTGAAGGTGCATTGAGTCACAGCTGTGGAACTTCAGCCTGGCATAGTAACCTGCGCAGCACTGGCAGCGATGCATCTGCCAGACAGCTGAGGGATTCAGGAGAGGCTTTGTGGCCTTAAGCAGGTTCATGAAATTAAAAAGAATAAAAAAAGAGAAAGAAAGAAAGGTAGAGGAAATTAAAACTGCATGACCCACAGGTCAGAAAATAGGAGACTCCCTTTTTTTTTTTAGCAGAGGGATTTCATTGTCCTCCCCAACTGTCACCAAAAGTAATTCAGTTGGTTTTCTCTGACCATATTGGATGTATGTTTTATTTTTAAGAAAAAAAACTACTTTTTTATTTTTGTTTGTTTGTTTGTTTGTTTGTTTTGAGACAGAGTCTTGCTCTGTCACCCAGGCTGGAGTACTATGGCGCGATCTTGGCTCACTACAACCTCCACCTCCCGGGTTCAAACAGTTCTCCTGCCTCAGCCTCCCTAATAGCTGGGCGCCCACTACCACACCCGGCTAATTTTTGTATGTTTAATAGAGACGGGGGTTTCACCATGTTGGCCAGGCTGGTCTTGAACTCCTGACCTCATGATCCTCCTGCCTCGGCCTCCCAGAGTGTTGAAATTATAGGCATGAGCCACCACGCCCAGCCTAAAACTACCCCCATTTTAAAAGCCAGTAAGCGAAGCAGATATTATGGAAGTTACCCAGTTTCCATGGTTGAGAATCACTTTTCATATTTTCCAACTAGAGGTAAAGCATCAGCCTGGTAGTGCAGCCCAGGACTTTGAAAGGGCACCCTGGTACACCCGTGCCCAGGTCAGCCTACTGCCCGGAGGTAGCCGGGGAAATACAGTGCAGCATGGGTAAGAATTTCCAGCAAGCCACTCTTTGCCCATAGCAACCTCTCAGTCCCCCTCTTTCTTCCCACAACCCTACTTCTCTAGGTGGCTCACAGGACAAATGAGGTATTAGCAAGTGTTTGCCTCTGATAGGTCCTCTGATGCACCAGAGCTAAGTCAGTTCCCTTAATGCTTTCCAGCAAGCATCACACGTGACACAGCAATTGGGACCGATGGCCTCTTTATCAAAGTATGAATGAAGCACAGAGACCAACTAAAAACTGGCTCTCATGATCCCTGATGCAGAAGCCTATTCTATAGCACACCTCACTGTTATATAGGTGTAGCCAGCCTTGATTTGTGGATTTCTGGAATGTAAGAACTCCTATTATGGCCAATTTCAACCTGTCACACGGTGTCAGCCAGCTAACAGAGGTTCTGGAGATGTAACAGTCTGTGCGCTCCAGCACCTGGCTGGTAAGCTGTGCCCTAGGGCAGGTCACCTTCCCCCAAAGTAAAGCAAAACCTTTTCAAACCTCACTATTCAGAGTAGTCTGGGGGTTGAGGGTTAGCTTTGGTCAAAGGCTACACAGTTTCAGTTAGATGAGAAAAGTAAGTTCCAGAGATGTATTGTCCAGCATGGTGACTCTAGTTAATAACAATGAATTCCTGAAAGTCACTCAGAGAGTAGATCTGAAGTGTTCTCCACACAAAAAATGTTAAGTGTGTGAGGTCATGCATGTTAATTAGCTCAATTTAGCCATTCCAAATGTATACATATTTCAAAACACCAAGTTGTGCATGATAAATATATATAATTTTTATTTGTCAATTAAAACAAATTTTTTTTTTAAAGCGTGGTCTTCAGACCCACAACAGCATCAGTAGCCAGGTGCTGGTGAGAAATGCAGAGCCTCAGGCCCCGCCCAGCCCTGCTCAGCCAAGGTCTGCATTTCAGCAGGCTCCCTGTGCATGCTGAAGTTTGAGAAGGTCAATTTTAAATTATGGTTAACTTATAAGACAGATAGCAGTTCCTTGGTCTGTGATGGATGCTGACCAAATAGTTGAATTCAATCACCTATGTGATTTGCAAGTCCAGCTCTAAGATAACTGGCTGAATTGCATTCTTGCTAATATCCTTCTGCCCCTTGCCCCCCTCACCCTGCCATCTTTCCATTTGTCAAACTCCAATTCAAGCTCAATCCAACTCTGGGTTGAAGAGTTGGATTCCTTACACCTGGGCTCCTGAAGAAAGAGTACATATTATTCCAATTGGTGCCTCTACCGATCCATGGTCTCTCCACTGGAGCCTGCTCTGTATTTTCCTCATAGCCCCCGCCCCTATTCTCAGTTTGCACTCATCTTTTGCAGCAGAAGCCAGTGCCTAGCGCAGTGTCTGCGATAGAGACGCAGAGACGATGAATTCTCACTCAGCCTCTGGCTACTTCTCAGTCCTTTTCTTCTGTTGTCCTTAGGCATATTTCTCAAGGCCTTGTCTTGGCCCTGGTCTCTTCTCCCTCAGTACCTGGCAATCTCTGCTTCCATGTCTCCAATTACATCCATAAACTGATGATTTCCAAATAATTTCCAAGTTGGCTTTCTTTCCTGATCTCTAGAACCATCTGTTCAGCTACCTACTGACATATCCACATGTCTACAAACTGAATTCCTCTCTTCGGGCCCTTTTCTTCTCTCGAGTTCCCCCATCCTAGTGTCCAAAGCCCTTTGAGACCAGCCACTGCCCTCGCTCCAGACTTGTCTCTTGCTGCCCTGGGCCAGCTCCAGCCAAGCTAAAATCCCAGAGGGTCCCTGGGCACACGCAGTCTCTTGCCCGCCAGGCTTCTGTGCATACTTTTCCTTTCGCCTGGAATGCTGTGTCTCAAAGCCCCCTCCTCTCCCTGTTACCCCCCTCAAAATAACTTGACTAATTCCTGCTCAGCAGACATTCCTTTCAATATTGCCTTTTCTAGAAAAATAGAATTTTTAAAGTAAGCAAAACATTGACTTATTCCAACTGTTTTGTGTCTAGGTAAAGATATAACTTAATACCAGTACAAAAGCTTTTTAAATAGACACCTGTGTACATATTAAGTACATTTTCTCTTTTGACTTTAACTCTGTCAGTAACTGTAGCTGCACCTTGTCTTTCTTTTTAGTGCTCTCACACGTCTGATATAAAAAGCCCAGGCCTTATGCATGGGTCCAGATCCCTGTGTGAAGTTTTTTGTTTTTTGTTTTTTGTTTTTTTTCTGAGACAGAGTCTCACTCTGTTGCCCAGGCTGGAGTGCAGTGGCGTGATCTCGGCTCACTGCAACCTCCGTCTCCAGGTTCAAGTGAGTCTTCTGCCTCAGCTGCCCAAGTAACTGGGACTCAGGTACCTGCCACCATGCCTGGCTAATTTTTGTATTTTTTAATAGAGACGGGGTTTTACCATGTTAGCCAGGCTGGTCTCGAACTCCTGGCATCAAGTGATCTGCCCACCTCATCCTTTCAAAGTGCTGGGATTATAGGCATGAACCACGGTGCCTGGCCCCTGTTTAAAGTATTCTTGATGCATCTCTGTTGCAGGAAGTATCTGTTTGCTGCTGTTAACTTTTTTTTTTTTTTTTGCTCTGTCACCCAGACTGGAGTGCAGTGGCACGATCTCAGCTCACTGCAACCTCCACCTCATGGGTTCAAGCGATTCTCATGCCTCAGCCTCCTCTCCTGGGGCCCTTTCCTGAGTGGCTAGGACTACAGGCGTGTGCCACCACACCCAGCTAACTTTTGTATTTTTAGTAGAGATGGGGTTTCACCATGTTGGCCAGGCTGGTCTCAAACTCCTGACCTCAAGTGGTCTGCCCGCCTCAGCCTCCCAAAGTGCTGGAATTACAGGCATGAACCACGATGCCCGGCCCCTGTTTAAAGTATTCTTGATACATCTCTGTTGCAGGAGTAGGAGTATCTGAGTATCTGTTTGCTGCTATTAACTTTTTTTTTTTTTTTTTTTCTTGCTCTGTCACCCAGGCTGGAGTGCAGTGGCACGATCTGGGCTCACTGCAACCTCTGCCTCCAGGGTTCAAGCAATTCTTATGCCTCAGCCTCCCAAGTGGCTAGGACTACAGGTGTATGCCACCACATCTGGCTAATTTTTGTATTTTTAGTAGAGACAGGGTTTCACCATGTTGGCCAGGCTGGTCTTGAACTCCTGACCTCAAGTGATCTGCCTGCCTTGGCCTCCCAAAGTGTTGGGCTTACAGGCATGAGCCACTGCGCCCGGCCTGCTGTTGACTCTTAAGTGCTCAGAGTCAGCTCTCAGGGTCTGGGAGACTGTCTGTTCCCGGTGATTGTTCCTTCCTGTGGCCCCGGGCTCACTGATTCTTTACAGTGACAGCATTAAAGATAGGAAAAGGGCCGGGCGTGGTGGCTCAAGCCTGTAATCCCAGCACTCTGGGAGGCCAAGATGGGCAGATCACGAGGTCAGGAGATCGAGACCATCCTGGCTAACACAGTGAAACCCCATCTCTACTAAAAAATACAAAAAACTAGCCGGACGAGGTGGCGGGCGCCTGTAGTCCCAGCTACTCGGGAGGCTGAGGCAGGAGAATGGCGTAAACCCGGGAGGCGGAGCTTGCAGTGAGCTGAGATCCGGCCACCGCACTCCAGCCTGGGCGACAGGGCGAGACTCCGTCTCAAAAATAAAAATAAATAAAAAAATAAAGATAGGAAAAGGCTTCATCTTTTTCTGTCTGCCATCTCTTTAACAGTTTCTGCTTTAGCCAGAAGCAGTTATTCTTGGGGATCACATAGTGGGCTCAATCTTTGCCTCTTACCTTCTGTCATGTATACATTTTACTTCCTGACCTAGTTCACCCACATCTGTAACCCTTCACAAAACAGTATTACAGCCAGTGCATTCTAGTACTTTCTTTTCTTCTATTATTCTAAGAATTATCTTGTACTTTCTATTTTATTGCATTCTTTTAAAAATGCACTCATTACCCACTAAAGTGATTTCATAATACATTGGTGAATGGCAATCTATGCTTTGAAAGTCAGTGCTCTAGCTTATTCACCTAAATCCTCTGAGTTTTCCCATTTATGTATTAATTACTCTGCAGAAAAGGCTTTAAGATTATTTTCAACTAAAGCTCTTCCAAAGATTTCTGTCAGAAGCTACTTTTTATGTATTGAAAGGGCTGCGCCTTTCTTTTTCTCTTGTTAACATAAAAAGCACACTTTGAACATTGGAAAGTTTTTAAGTGATCACGGGATGGTTTCAGCAAGTTAAGAACAAATATTTGTTGATTGCTATGTTTTGCAAAAGATGACCTAAAAGCACTATTCGTGTGTGTGTGTGTGTGTGTGTGTGCGCGCGCGCACGCGCACGCACTAACGTGTACTAATAAAGTCTTTCATTTTAAGACCGTAAAAAAGTAAGCTCTCAACAAATGTGAGCTGTTTTTACTGGAGTCGATCAGATATATACCAAATAACTAATCCAAATAACTCAGTGTATTGGACCCCTCTCCTGCCTCTAGAATCAGCTCTTCCAAAGGGCCTTGGAACTTCTGCCTGTGTCAATACGGAGGGCTGGGGACTTTTTCATTCTAAGGCTACATTTCTAGTAGGTGTCATATTAGACCCATTCCATCCCAGGGTGCCACATGATCAGATGACAGTAATTGCAGGCACCAGTGCCATGAATTAATTATCTTTTTTCTCTTTTCTTTTTTTTGAGACCAAATCTCACTCTGTCACCCAGACTAGAGTGCAATGGCACAATCTCGGCCCGCTGCAGCCTCCACCTCCCAGGTTCCAGCGATTCTCCTGCCTCAGCCTCCTGGGTAGCATGGATTACAGGCATGCGCAACCACGCCCAGCTAATTTTTGTATTTTTAGTAGAGATGGGGTTTCACCATGTTGGCCAGGCTGATCTCAAACTCCTGACCTCAGGTGATCTGCCCACCTCTGCCTCCCAAAGTTCTGGGATTACATGCGTGAGCCACCACACTAGGCCAATTACCTTATCTTTTAGCCATCCCTCCTCTCTGGTCAGTCCCATTTTAAAAGCAGATAATTGATTTATCAGTGTTCGCTATAGAAAGTAGTTGACCACATTGGACTTGGCAGACATTTCAGAAGACGTGATATTGGTTAGAATTTTCTGCATCCCACATATTTGTAAAATCTGCAATTTAGAGAGAACTGTACTCAATCCGGCCCTAGGGGTAGATGTATGCACCCTACTGACCCAACTCATTGCAAGGCCATGAAAATAGGAACTGACAATGTTGCCCCAGGAAGCTGGAGAAGTGACACTTACATGTGTTGTGTGGGCCTCCCAAGTCCCTTTCCCAAACCTGAGATTCTCTGATTCTCGGTGAAAGGTGAGCCTCCTTTATGGGTCCTGGGTTAGCCACCCTGTTCCTGTCCTAAGCAAACCCGGAGGTTGTGTGAGCTGAAGATGCTACCTTCACAGGGCCAGCGTGGCTCATAGCCCCATAGGTCACATTCCCTGCTTCCCTACCACACACAACCACCAAGCTGCTTTGATCTTTCCATAGAATCTTCTCTCCTTTTCCTACAGCCATTCTATCAGGCAAATTGGTATTTGCCCCAGATACCCAGGAAGGGTTACAGTCTTTCGGCCTCCTGAAAATACGAATTGTTCTCCTCTCCAGGATCCCCAGTGCGGCCGCCCATGAGACCCAGTCTTCGTCTTTAATTTTTTCCTCCAAGCCTTACCTCTCCAACTTCCTGGGTCCCCTTCTCAAGACGGGCAAGGGTGATTCATCGGTGCAAGCCATAGCTTCTGGCTTTGTCTGGCTCTCTTGCCAAAGTCTCTAGGCTTCTCTGGGTAATATCCCTGGTTGCCCACTGCTCCTAAAATTTCCCCTCTCTCTGCAACACCAAGTTCCTCAGCAAATGCTGTCACCCAAGCAACTTAGCCGGGACCTAGGGCTTTCCTCTGCCTTATCTAATTGGGCCCTGGAGTTTTCCTCCTTCTATAGCATCTACAAAAGTTCTCTCAGTGTCTTCTCTTAATGACCTCATCAGTGGCCCAGTGTGTTCTTTCTGTGGGTGGGGCAGAGAGGCTCTGTCGGTATCTGCCAGTTTCTTCCCCAATAGGCTGGAGAAAAATAAGAGAGACATGTTTCCTATCCTCAAAGAGATTAAAGCCCCAGAGGAGGCCACAATACTGAACGGTGGGTCTGTTTCTCTCTGACTTCTACCCCCAGCTTCCCACTGGGCCTCCCTAGCTGAGCTGGACCAAGTGGAAGTCAGGAGTGCTCCCCTGCCCACAGGGCATGGTCCTTCTGGGATGCAGAGGCAAAGCTAGAACTCTCCAGTACCTACTGCCCTGATTGCTGAGGGTGGGAGAAGAAAGTGTCCCCAGAGGCACAGGGCCACCAAATAGAGGGCCCAGTCCCACCAGCAGGTCACAAGCGTCCCTGCTCGGGACAAGAGGGAGCAGCTGCACCAGCGAGACTGTGGGATAGCCGGTGGCCTCAGCAGGGGTGGCGGTGTTGGTGTTGCTATTTGTGTCTTGATTCAGTGTTGGATTGCCTATTCCTAGCTATTTTCCACTGGCAGAAGAGGCCAAATCTGAGAGTCCTTTCAGTTCCCAGCACCAAGCTCCTGCTATTGGAAAGAATGTGTGTGTGTGTGTGTGTGTGGGTGGGGGGGGGGGGGTTGTTTCCCCCTTTTCGTTGGGATTTGAAGCCCTCATCAAGAAATGGGGGAAGCCTGTGACCCTGGGCAAGTGCCTTTCCCTCTCTGGGCCAGTTTCTTCCTCTGTGACACAGTGTCGGGAGGAGGAGCTAGTAAATGTAGTAATTGTTGGCCTCCTGTAACTCTGATGTCCTGGCTGCTGTAGGGTGCACTCGGTCTCTCTCATTTACCCCTCTCCTTGGTAGCAGTGGCCACCCCTCCCATGGGACTTGTATACCTCAGACTCTGCCTGCCACATAAATGTCCTCTAATTGTCAGAGCACTGCCAGGTAGACCTTCCCCTCTCCAGTTTACAAAGGAAGAAACGAAAGATTTGAAGTGAGATTACAACTAAAAGATGTGGGATTAAAATAAGACATCTGGGAAGAGGTTCCAGTTATTAAGATCCTGCTGGTCTCACCTGGTCTGAAGAGTTGGAGTTTTATCAGTTATTCTCACCTTTTATTCAGAATAAGCAAGGATCCAGCAGAGGAAGGGGACTGTCACTGGCAGGCCCTGCCTTGACTGCTGTCTCACTTCCCTGCTCAGAAAGCGCCCAGGCCTGCACATTACCACCCAGGCTCCTTGCCGTCGTGTTTCTGGTCTCTTACAGGCCTTCCCCACCTTCCCCTCCAGCCTGACCTCCCACCTCCCCTTCTGCAGCAACCTCTGCATATTTCACCTCCTCCACCTTCATGCAAACATAGGATCTCAGCATCCCCAGCACACACCCTGTTCCCCTGGCCCTGGTGCATGTTGGTCAACCCTCAGGAGACCGCTACCCTCCCATCCTGCCCAGTCGTCATCTTAGGCCAAGCTCAAATCTCACCTCCTCTGTGTTGCTTTCCCTGACCGTGAAGCCAAATGTGTGCAACTCTCTCTGTCTCTGAATTTCTGCACCACCTACTCACTGGATACTTGGACCTGGGCAAAGAGTATATGCTGTCTTTTCCATTAACTTGCTCACCAATTCCCTTTGTTCTGCCATTGGAAAAGGTCCAGCCCTGGTGGTCCCTTCAGCCCCTCCCTCACCCATACTCCCACGAGTGTCTTGACCCACTACTGGTTCTTTGAACCGAATCTGCAACATCTTTGTTATCCCCAGCCACCAGCCTTCTCCCTGCCCAGCAACCAGCACTGGAAGGAGAGCCCGGCTGAGCCTCAGTTAATGTTTGTTGAGTGACTGGATGGGTTTGTGTGGCCCCTGAGAGGTAAATGAAAGCCAGTCAAAGCAATGGGAATCATTATTGATTAAAAGTCACGCTTGTTAGTTTCCGGCCAGGTCTCAAATCTGATTCTGGGTTGATCATTTCCCCCACCCCACCTTTGTCACTAAGGCTACTGGAGGCCCCACCAGGGGCACAGCTGTAATGGGAGTTTGGGCTGAGACTGTCCTCTGCATATTTCTTAGTTGTCTAAAGTCACCTTTCAACTCTTTCACCAAGGCACAGTGATTCCTGTCAACAAGGAGGAAGTGCCAGTGTGACCTCTGTGACCCTTCAGAGTCCCCTCTCCAGGTGCTGCCCCACATGAAAGCAGGAATTACTGTGGAAAGCACAGGCTTGGACTGAGGGGCTGGGGGAGGGCTGTTGGACCCCCAGAGCATGGGCTTTCCTCTGGAAGCATTAACGGAGGTAAATGGTTAACAAAAGGGAGGATTTCTCCCTGTTCCTCCTCCTCTGCCACAGTATTGACTTTTAACCACTGACCTTTGTGTGAGGTGTGAGATTCTGAACAAAGTTGAACGTGGTCATGGATGGTTAAATTCCCACCTTTCCCTTTGGCCCCTGCCTCTGCCCTCTGCCTTCTCAAAACATGGCCCGAGATGTAGAGGCCACCCCCTGGATGTGGTGGCCGCTAAGAGAGGGAGACACACTGGCTCACAGAAAATGAAAGTTGGCCATGACCCTCTGACCCTTTAGGAATCCAGAGGCTTGGCTCCTAGAAGCCACTGAGTGCTGTACTAAGGCCAGGCCAAGCCAATCTGATTGAACTTCACAGAGAAGTGAAGTTCCCTAGCAGAAGAAGGCATTTTGGAGCACCCATCCCGGAAACAGCTTTCTAGCCTCGGCCTTCTACTTATTTCTTCCTGCCCACTCCTCCTCCCACCCCACCCCTGCCCCCAGGGACCTGCCAGCCCACTGCATAAGACATTTTTAAATTTGCTGGCAAAATCCCCCAGCACCAGGCTTTGCAGCCCTCCCCCGTTACCCACATATTTTTTTATGGGGTATAGCCCGCTAGCTTGCACTTCCACCCCTCTGCACCCTTCATTGAGTTTTGGGAGAAGCACCATCCGGTCGTGTCATTTGTTCAGGATGACTTTTCCATTCCGTGCCCACTGTGTTCATTTTCCTGGCATGTTCCCATCATCTCCTGGCTCCAGTTGGCCAGGGCCAGCGTGCCATCTCCATGCTGTTGTGTGTGACTGTTTGGTGCTGACCTGAGGGGTGGGTTGGAGGAGTATGAGCCTGGGCTGGGTCCTTGGAAAGCCTGGAGTTTCTTGGTTTCATGCATTATCCATCCCCGACCACTGAGAGCTGAATAGGAGCATGCAGTTAGTGCCCTTGAGCTGGTCTTTGTGACCTTTCCCTAAGCAGCCCAATCATACACTGCCATGCAGCTTTGAAGTTTCCAAATCCACAGAAGCTGAGAGGAGAAAGAAAATCTGAGGGGTTACCCAAGATGCCGGCTTTGTCTCTACATCCTTCCCTACCCCAGCCCTGTGCGGCAGGCAGGAGTGTAGGAACTCAGGTAGCTGGACTGGGGAGGAGGGAGAGAAGGAAGGATGATACCAGTTTAGGCTAGTGAGAAATCTGTAAAACCCTAAATGTGCTGTGCCTGGGAACAGACCATGAACACCCCCGCGAAGCTCTCAGTGGTCAAACCAGATTTGGGTATCGACTCACTTTGATCTCAGCTCTTCCTGCTCTCTTAAAGGTCCAGTTTGTGATCCTCTTTAAAGGAATATTTTATTTTCAATACAGACACAGCCCTTGACGTAGCAGTAAAAACCTTCCCCCCCGAGAGACACGTGGCTGTGAAGTGTTTTGGTATGTAACATCCTATCTTTGCCTACGTGGAAGGGGTTATCCCATTGCTTCTTTTGTCCCTCAAGAGGGTGCTCTCCCTAAGCCCTTGTGCCCAGGCCCGGGAGCACTCTAGGGAGGGCAGGGGTCAACTCAGATGGGAGATCCCTTCTGGCAGGGGACTGGTTTGGGATGGGGAGCGGCTGTCATCCTTCACCCAACAAGAGTTTCTTTGAGAACGCTACTCCCTGCCCCCAACTTTGAAGATGGAAGTCAAATTTTCGGACTCTGCTGTGCAGAGCAGAGAGGTCACTAGGCTCTAATGCATTTACCATTGACTGCCCCTCTTGTAGTGCGTCTATTAGTGAGTAATTTGATTTGTACCTATTCATTTGCAGTCCCTGCAGGAGCCTGGAGCTGGCCCCTAGTATAATTGGTGCTGTCTCTATTTTTACATCATTAGATTAGCCCCGACTCCTGGCCACTTGTTGTCTGCGCTTGTCTGTCCATTTATACAACCTAATGTAACACAAAATTCATTACTGATCACATTACTTTCAACTCTGAAGCCAGCCTTGTGATAAACATTTGGTTAACCCCTTCCTACCCACAGGAGGGCTGACAGAACAAATGCACTTCCACCCGACAGGCAAATCAATATCTTAATACACCAAAGTGGAATTGCATTTCTAGATTTGTTATTCCTCCTGGAGGAGCAAATGGAAAGGCTCGCCTGAGCCAGCTGAATTGAATAATGAATAGAGCCCCGGCACCAGCAGCCAGTCTGCGAGCACAGCACAAAGGCAGACCGGCATCAGCCCGGCCTTTTCCATCTGGACGGGCGGCGGCACCACCACAATTAGCTGAGACCGTGATCCTTTCCCAGCCACAGCGTGTGGGCTTGAGACACAGGCTGGGACCCCAAAGAGGGCAACAGAGGCCATGCCCCAACACCATTCCTTTAGCTAGGCTTGGCCTAGAACACTAGATCAAGAACTGGGTTAGTTAACTTCAAGCCTTGTTCACTGATGTCAAGGCTACCAGACGCTAAATGCCACCGAGAAGTTAAATCTATTACTAAACTCAGGTTTACCATTTGGAAACAAACCTAAAAAGCTCTTCCTCTTTAGAGCCAGGTCAGTGACACTGGGATTGGTTGGTTCACACCAACTTGTGTGTGTGTGCCTGTGCCCAGGGCCAGCATTCTTCGGCACGCAGATGCTATGTGTGCCTGTACATGGTTCTGGTTCTCTGGTGGGGTTGCTGTGAGCAACATGTGGGACTCCAACACGGGAGCTGGCCAGGAGTCTTAAAGGGACCTCAACCTCAGCACAGCGTTATTAATCTAGAAAATTCTCTCCTACCCCCAGCCTAGTCATCCTCTCCCCAACCCCCATTGGTCTCTGGGTAGCAGCCACAGCCCTAATAAGTCATTAACTTTCAAGACAGCTTGTTTCAAAGTGAAAAATACTCCCACTTATTAAGAAACTCTCATAAAGCCTGGGGCCGGGCACGGTGTGGCTCACTCTTGTAATCTCAGGACTTTGGGAGGCTGAGGAGGATGGATCACCTAGGTCAGGAGTTTGAGACCAGCCTGGCCAACATGGTGAAACCCCGTCTCTACTAAAAATACAAAAATTAGCCAGACATGGTGGTACACACCTGTAATCCCAGATACTCAGGAAGCTGAGGCAGGAGAATCAGTTTTTGTTTTTTGGCCTTTTTTTTTTTTTTTTTTTTTTTTTTGAGACAGAGTTTCGCTCTTGTTGCCCAGGTTGGAGTGCAACGGTGCAACCTCAGCTCACTGCAACGTCCGCCTTCCAGGTTCAAGGGATTCTCCTGCCTCAGCCTCCCCAGTAGCTGAGATTACAGTCACCCGCCACCACGCCCGGCTAATTTTTTGCATTTTTTGTAGAGACAGGGGTTTCACCATGTTGGTCAGGCTGGTCTCGAACTCCTGACCTCAGGTGATACACCTGCCTCGGCCTCCCAAAGTGTTGAGATGACAGGCTTGAGCCACCATGCCAGGCCAGGAGAATTGTTTGAACCTAGAAGGTGGAGGTTGCAGTAAGCTGAGATCACACCGCTGCACTGCAGCCTGTGTGAAAGAGTAAGACCCTGTCTCAAAAAAAAAAAAGGAAGGCGGGAGGGAAGGAAGGGAAGGAAGGAAGGGAAGGAAGGAAGGAAGGGAGGGAGGGAGGGAGGGACTCTCAGAAAGCCTGTACCACAATGATTAGAAAAATCGGCATAGGGGAAGGAGAATGGAACCATTACCATGAAAGTCGTAAGTGCCATGAACAGAAGATCCTCCAGTGGGAAGGGAAGCGGGGAAAAGCAGCCCTCTAGGGACCATTCTGCCTGGATTTGGATATGGGGAAGTTCTGGGCAGGAGGCTGAGGGGCAGAGGCACTGAAGCCTGAAACAGGACACCCCCTCTCACAGAGGACTGCACCTTGGACCCTGCTGTCCCTTCAGCTGTCCAGAGCCCTTCCAGGCCAGAAGTGGCAAACAGTCCTGTGAGACGTGGAGGTCCTGGAGATTCCTGGAGAGGGCCAGGCACCACTCAGGGCCTTGTCTATTAGACGGATTCCTCCACCATCTCTCATACCTCTCCTCCTTCGTGTACAGGGAGGGGGCAGGGAGAGGGGCGCCTCCTTGCAGCAGGCCCAGGGCCTCAAGGTGAGAGGTAAGAAGTGGGGAAGGGCCTCACCCTGTCCTGGGCTGTAGGACCAGGCCCAGGTACTGAGAGCTCCTTGTCCCAAAGATTCCAGAATCGTAACCCTCAAGCACTTCCTGCTATGAGGAGCTACAAAGCAAGCAGGGGTCCCCTCAGCAGGGTATTATGACACCACCACATCCCAGCAGTGGAAGGACACTGGTGTGTCACTGAGGTGAGCCTGGGCACAGTGCTGTCTCCTCGGGGTCGGGGAGACCCTTTCAGAAGGAGTCGGGGCACTAACTCCCCACCCCCACCCCCGATGAACCCCCAGCACACCGTCTTGCTCGGCTGCAAGCCCGCAGCTTTGACCTCAGCTGTTAATCCTCTCAGGTGGGTAAATGGAACACGGGGGTGGGGGAGATCCGTGTATCCCATGGTGGCCCCAGCCCCATAAGCTCTAGGAAACAGATAAGGGCACAGGCCTTTGCCTTTGCAGAATAGGATGGACCAGTGGCAGGGAGGAACGCGCGTCTGCCTGTGGAATGAGAGACTGTGATTTCTTAACCTTGATGGAAAAGGGGAAAGCCACATCTTACCAAACTCTTCCGCTGCGTCGTAGGGAATTTAATTACATTTGGACATTGGAATGAGAAGCAGATGTGGCTCTGGCCTGCCGGCCAGCAGCTCTCAAAGGACAGCCGCTGTCCTGTGGTCTGCAGGGCTCAGTGCTATCTCGTCACGCTGGAGGGTAGCTCGGGGAGACCCCTTCCCAGGAACTAGGGTGGCTCTTCCAAGCTTCAGGGCTGGACTTCAGGACACAGACAAGTCAAGGCCAGCTGCCAGCACCTAGTGCCAAGGGCCAGTCTCCAAGCCCTGTCCCCTCTTCATAGCCGGGTAGAGCAGGCGTGTGTGCTGGTGCCTGAGACTCCTCCAGGCCCCTCACTGGCATCCACACAGAGCGGTGGCGTGGCAGCACCTGGATGGGCGTTCTCCATCCCAAGCCCGCCTGCCATGCCCCTCAGCACTGAGTCCACCCTAAATGGCATCGGCCAAGGCTCTGCCCCCAGGTTGGCACCAAGGAGCTGGAGCTAGGAGCGGTATTTCAACCCCCCTCCTGGGGGGCCCTCCGCCTGCTAGAGACAGCAGAGGCAGCAAAGCTTATTTTTTTACCCAGAGGTCTCGCGTGCGTGTCCAGTGCGGGTTCTGCTTCTTAAAGCCCCCCACATGCTTTTCTCATTACAGCCATACACACCCAGTGAGGTCACTAGAGCGGACCCTCCCCTCCTGTGCCACAGATGCTGATGCAGATGAGAAGTGAAGTGACTCGCTCAGGTCATTTGGCACATCTGTGACAGCACTGAGGCCAGAGCGAAGTCTCAGCCTCTTAGCACAGTCCTCCTCCTCCCCAGGCCGTCCACAGGGAGCGGCAGGGCAGGGCAGGGCTTCTCCCACATCTGGCCGATCCTCAGCGTGGCTCCGGCCAGTCCTCAGACACATCCAAACTAGGGACATAGGAGCTGGGTCAGCGCAGCCTTTTCTGTCCCCTCGTATAGCATGTGGTGACCGCATGTACTCTGCCTTGGTCAGGGTTTCAGGTTTCACTGCCGTAGTGGGCACTGAGAGGGTCCCTGGATGTGGGGTGCAGTCAAGGTGGTCTGGGTGGGTGATCTTCTCCTTTGAAGCCAAGACTTGGGGAGGCGTGGGTAAGGTGGCTTTCCTGGGAGTGAGGTGTGGTAGCCTTCTTGGGGAAAATGGCCCCAGTCCCCACCAGGCCAGCACACCCTGTGGCTCAGACCTGCCCATGCCACCACTCTTTAGTCGTTCAAAGGCTGCAAAGGAGAACCCGCGCTGGGCTGGAAGCTCTGCCTGGAACTCCAGTGCCCTCCCCACGACACACACAGGCACCGTCAGCTATGGAGGAGAGGCGTGGCTGCAGTAAGGGACAGGCCCCTCCCAAGTCCTCCTCAGTCCTCAGGGCTCTCTCCTCCCCAACCTTTCCCACCTTCATTCTCCCTTCCCCAGCATTGCAATACACATCTTTCCCGGCATCTGCCCCTGTCTCTGCTGGGCACCCCCAGGTATCTGGGGCTCTAACCTGTCTCTCAGCCCCGCTCATGGCGTTAAGGCCGCAATGGCTTGCTCTCATGAACAGGGCTTCCGGGAGCCTGAGAAGCTTTTCTCTGTGGGTCCTAGAGGGAAGGGGAATGGGTGGGGGAAGGTGACATGCCCGTGCCCTCCCTGGTTTCTGGGGTGGAAGCTCAGGCACAGAGAGGGCCCGCTGCCCACCTGACTTGCAGTGTCCTCAGCCCTCACCCTAGCTAGGTGTTGGTTATGACTTTCACCTTCTGGGGCGGTGGACGTCTGGCGGCATCTGAGGTCTCTCATCCTCAGGTCTCCCAGCAAACCCTGCTGAGGCTTTAAAGCACCTGTGCCTGGCTCCAGTGGCCAAGGGCAGCAGTTCCAGGCATCCTGAGTCAAAAGCACCAGAGATTTCCCTTCAGTGTTTGGAGCTGGTGAGGGCTGGATGCAGGATACGCCATGCGGTCTTGCTTCATTCTGTGACAGCATTCTGGATCTCACTACCTGTGAGGTCAGAAACAAAAGCTGGGCAAGGAGGAGAGAAAGCATGTTCCTGGGAGCCTGTGTGTGGAAAGAGACTCCAGCCAGGAGGGAGGCCATGCCTGCCCCCAGGCCCCAGCACTCAGGCAGGCGCTCTCAGGAGCCCAGGCTGTGTTGCGGGGAAGGCACCAGTGCATGAGGTGCCTGGGCCAGGGGTCTGTGCTCAAACTTAGGCATGAAGCCCCCGAGATAACAGCAGGCCAGAGTGAGCCCTGCCTCTCACCTGCTCCTTGGTGCCTGCAGCCTAAGCCAGGGTTCCTGTTAGCAGAAGCAGAGGAGTCTTTTCATCCTCAGCTTCCAGAAGCTGCCCTCCTTCCTTCCTCCAGCATGCCTGGGAAGGGGACAGAAACCCCTGCCAGAGGAGAAAGGGGACTCCCTTCTCAGTCCCTGCTAGCCCAGCCCCCCATCCTCCCAAGCGCTCACTGCTGGTGGGCAAAGAGGACTCCTGGTCTGTGGGTATGGCAGCCTGGCAGCCCGTGAGATCTGAAGCCTTAGGGAAGAACTGGTGGGGAGGGGAGCCCCACGCTGCTGGGTGAAGCCTGGTGGGGCGGGTGGTGGGGAAGGGGAAAGCGCAGGGGAGCCGGGAAGCCTGGGAGGTGGGTATACTGAGTGCAGTGGGAAGCGGGACTGCCTTTAACTGCTGCACTTTTCACCTCCTAAAAAGTGCCCTGGGGGCTGAGGCTGGCTCCTTCCCAGAGTGTGGTCTCTGACAAGGCTGTCAGGGTTTAGAGCCAATCTCAGCCAACTCCATCTCTGTCTCACAGAGCAGGCCCCCGCCTCCTCAGCCACCCTCTGGAAGAGACAGCAGTTGTTTTCAGGCACAGGACTGGTGTAAGACAAGCAGCCCCGAGCCATGTCTGCCTGGGCCACCACCTCTCCAGGTGCCAGCGCCAGCACCAGGAAGCTGCCAGCCCTGCTCAGCCCCACACAATTTGCTCAAGTCTTCCCTCCACTTAGCCTCTCTCTCTCCAAGCCCCATTTTGCATAGCCGGTCCTGTTTGCAGGACATAAGGGCCCTGTGTGCAGGCCCCTTGCTGACCAAGTTGATCCCTTAGGGGCGGACCCCATATGGTCCATTTACTGAACTTAGAGCAGTCACGTGACCCGCTGGTCTCCTCTTCACATGTCCCATCAAGGGAAAATGCAGAAAATGCCTGACCTGCTAATGAGAGGACCTCCCCAACTATGTACCTCACTCCCCATTCAGGAACCCCCAGGCAGAAGGGGACTGAGGCTGTTGCTTGCAAACCTCCTCAAAGCCAGGCACTGGGCAAGCGCAGGCAGCTCGGCTGGCTGCTGTGTGCCGCGAAGCCATCCGCTCCCCTGGGCCACCACCAAGCCCAGCCCCAGCAAGGGTCTTAACCACAGTCCCTGCTGATGTGGGACAGCTGAGAGGTGGATGCAGAAGGGAAAAATCGATGCATGTCAACAGGGATGGAAATTTATTTTCCATCTTGGAAGAGGGTATTTGCAAAGAGACGAGGAGGGAAATGAAAAGCTGTAAACACATATCTGCCATCTTCCTCCCTGGGCCATATCTTGATTAAAAAGAAAGAATCCTTCCCAAACTCCAGTGGAAGCCAAGCTGATGAGGGCCTGGATGGCAGAGACACCTGCCGGGGAGGGAGGCTGGAGAGGGACCCTGTAGTCCTGTGGATCATCACAGTGACTAATCCGATTGCAGCAATAATAGTAACTCACATTTGCTGACTGGAAGCGTTAAGCACTTTGTGCTGCACTCTACATGCATTATTTAATTTCATTCTTAGAACCAGGCCATGACACAGACGTTGTTAACCTCATGTTCGGGAACCTGAGGCGCAACGATTCGAGTAGCTTTCCCAAAGTCTCCCAGGTAGCAGGTGGCCGGGGGCTGTGCTCTTAACCACTTGCCTAAACGCCTCCACCAAGCTGGGCAGACACTGCCCCTCTGCCTTCTCGGGTTCTCCGAGTTGGGGGGATGGACTGGCTGGGGGAAACATCCTCATCCTCCCGCTCACTGCTGGAAGCAGGCAGAGCTGTGGGTGCAGGGTCAGACTGGACCCTAAGGTCTCATGCTACTCCCACCAGGCAGCGTGGGTGGAGATATGCAGCCGGGGCTCAGTCACAGTGCTCTGCCAGTTCCTTCAGTGGGCAGCATCAATGCTCATGTACAGAGCCGTGGACGCTGCTCCTTTTGTGGTGGCAGAAGTGCCAGAGCTGCCCAAAGGCTGAACCAGGGGCCCCAGGCAGCCTCTTCCTAAACACATACAGAGCACTGCCCTCCCTGGCCCCACTCAGTCCCTGAGACTAGGGCTCAATGCCCCTGCTTCCAGAAGCCAGAGGAGTTTTTCCTCAGGGCCTTTGATTGGCCAGACGTCCAGCTTGGAAGAGACCCAGAGGACACCAATCCTGAAGCAGGACTTCCTCACTCTTTTTTTGTTTTGTTTTTTGAGATGCCAGGCTGGAGTGTAGTGGCACAATTGTAGCCCACTGCAGCCTGGAGCACCTGGGCTCAAGGGATCTTCCTGCCTTCTGAGTAGCTGGGACTACAGGCACATGCTACCACGCCTGGCTAATCTTTTAATTTTTGGACACGGTTTTGCTGTATTGTCCAAGATGATCTTGAACTCTTGGCTTCAAGTGATCCCCTTGCCTTGGTTTCCCAAAGTGTGGGATTACAGGCGTGAGCCACTGCACCCTGCCTGACTTCACCTCCGACCTGCTGCTGGGCGCCCTGGTTTGGCCTCTCCAGCTTTCCCTGCGTCTCACACAGGCCCTGTGCCCTCCGCATGTCACCCCTCCTGGGGAGTCTGCTGCCCATCAACTCACAGCCTGGCAAAGGGACCACAACACTGCACTGTGGGCGGGGGGGCAGGGGCCATGCTACATGACCCAGCTCAGGAGTAGGGTAAGGTATGGGCAGCTGTGCCCTTGCCTCCTCACAGACAGAGAGCGACCCCACCCCACGCCATCTCCCTGGACACATGCTTCCAGGTGACCAGGGTTGCTTCTCTCTAAAAAGGCCAGCCCCCTCTCTCCGCCCCCTCTGACACCTCTGAGTTTGGACTGGCTCCATATGGAGTGGGGCGGCATGGGGATCCAGCTTGCTTTTTTTTTTTTTTTTCACCCTGAGAACAGTAGTGCCAAGGATCGAGCTATCTCATCCTTCACTTGTTTCACGAGAGCAGAGGCACCTTTCCTTCAGGTGCTACTCATTCATCATTCCCCTACCCCTGGGGCCTGTCTATCCTGGCCCAAGGCATAGAGGGGCAGCTGCGGGTAACAGGCCCATTTCCAATATGAGCCAACAGGAATGGCTGTCCAGCATGGGCACGGGGGCCGGTCTTAGTGATGCCGGAGCTGCCAGCACCCTGTGGCCCGCACCAGCACCCGTTCTTTCTTGGGGGATGGGGGAAGGGGGTGAAGAACCAGGGCTAGTGGCTGCTTCCTCTTCCTTGGTTTTGCTCTCTGCAGCATGGGTATATAGCTCCCACCGCCCAGGGAAACCACATCCCTGGAGAACGCAAGGTCACAGTGAGGTGACTGGGTCTAGCCACTTGCCTGAGAGCCACTCCTCCTCTCCTGCCCTACTTCGGGGCCTGGAGAACAAGCTCTTTGAGAGCTTTTCCCACTGACCAGAATCTCCACACCTCTAAGCGGGGAGGCGGCTGGGGACACTTTCCTTATTTCCTGCCACAGAGCCCCCAGCACTCCCTTCCGGGCCCTGGCAAGTTCCTCGTGGACTTCCCCCACAGGTCCACCTCAGCCACAGGACAGCTGCCCAGACCTGGGGGTCTTGGGAGTGGGGGAGGAGGGCAGCAGTCAGGAGTTGGGCCACTGAGTCAGAAGGTCCAAGGGCGCCCCTAAAAACTGCAGTCTGTCTCCCTGTCCTCTTCCAGCAACCCACCCGCCTGGGGCCCCATCTGGCACTGCATGGGCCGTAGGTCCACACCGCTCCCACTTCCTAAAACTGTTCCTCATGCTGAACCTGTGACTCCTCTCCCCCTCCCCCCCCCCGAACGGGGTCTTGGCCCCCCGTCACAGCAGATCCATCTCTGCGACCTCCAAGAGCGATTGATCCCCAGCCCCTACACATGCATGTCACTGTCCTCCTTGACTGCAAGCTCCCCCTCCTCACGGTGTGCCCCTGCACTTCCTGACACCTCTCCACCTGCTTGCAGAGATCAGTGTACTTCTCAATCGTTGTCCATATCTTTTCCAAAAAGATTCCTCAATGCTTTTCTTTTCAAAAGGGAAAAAAAAAGGAAAAAAAAAACAATGCCAACAGCCCAGCGTCCGTGAGCAACCCAACAGTAACAAAGCATGCGTTCGGGATGGAGGAAGGTAAGGCCACACGTTTCCATTTGCCGCTTGCTCCTAGGGCTGGGCGGCCGGGATGACTTGGAGTGGGGAATCTGAGCAGCCTTCCTCCCCTCCACTTCCCACACACACCCCTGCTGCAGGGGGAGGAACAGAAGGGGTCTGAGAGGAGGCATGGAGAAAAGTGCCCACAAAGCTGCCCTGGGGCCAGCAAGCCACCGTTTCTTTCACTGTTAGTCTGTGTTGAAGAATGGGCCCCCACCTCCCCTTACCACATCATTCATTCATTCATTCATTCATTCATGCTAGAAATGTTTAGGGCACCCATGATTTTCCAGGCCACTAGGGATACAGAGATAAGGCACAGAACCCCCGTGAGGGGGTCTCCTCTAGATGAGGAGACACATGGGAGGGTGAGGGGGCCTGGGCTAGGAGTCAGCATAGTGTAGGGTGGGGTCTGGCAGACTCTGTTGGGGAGGGACAGAGCGGGCTCATAGAGGAGTGGATACTCATGCTAAGCTTTGGAAGATGAGTAGGTGTTCTGGGGCCCAGGGAGCCAGTGTAGGGCTTTTTAGAGCAATTTACATGAGCATAGGCCCAGAGGCCTGGAACCACCTGGATGGGTCCAAACACCACACAGCTTCATCACTTTCATGTCTCAGACATAATAATGGGTACCACTAGTGAGGGGTTGGCAGCAGGTCATGGGAAGGCCATTTCATAGTGCTGGGGAGTTCAGAGCTTGCCCTGGGAACTGTTAGGAGTGGTTGAAGGCTTTTACACAGAGGAAAAGCAAGATGAGGGCTGTGCTGTAGACAGCCCACTCTGGCTTTGGCACAGCGCGGGTGACCTGGAGTCAGGAGACCGAGGCGCACAGTGCAGGCTTAGCCAGGGCAGAGGCAGAGGAGGGAGAAGTTCAGCAGAGCTTTGGTTACCCTGGGATGCGGGGGCGAGGGAGAACGCTGCCCCCATCCATCTTACCCGGGCCTAACTGGCAAAGGGAAAATTCGAACAAGGCACTCAGGCAGTCCCTGGCCCCCAAGAACGGTACATTCATCTTGTAAGTCCCTGGGCGGCTTTCCCTGCACTGTGGTGTGATGGGCTGGGGTGCGTCCATGAAGACTGATTGGTGGGACCACCGAGGCTGCTGGGGTATTTGCTGGGGGCCTATGCCAAGGGACGGTGGGGGTGCCATGCCTGGGCCTGGGCTCCCGTTTCCTGGCTTCCTTGGCAGTGTGGACGTAGAGGCATTTTGCATCAAGGCTGTTGAAGCTGTCCCTGAGCTGTAAAAAGGGGCCAGCCTTCCCCATCCTGGTGGCCCTGCCTGCTTCTTCCTCGGGGGCCTTCTTCCTTAGGCCTGGCGGCCCGATCCTAAGGAAGCCCCTGCTTTTCTTGCTCCTGCCGGTGCTCTTCTCCCGCCTGCCTGGCCCTGCTGTCAGCGCCCCCTAGTGCCGGGCCAGCCGCGCATGAGGGCGGTGGTACCTCAGAGATCGCCCAAAACTGGGCTTGCTTGTGGGGAAAGAAGGCAACAGAGGGGCCTCTTGGAATCTGGAGCTTCCACGTAGAATCCCCAGGGTCTACCCTCGGCTTTACCACCCTCTCCATCTCATAGCACGATGGCCTGTCACCCCAAATTAGGGTGATACTGAAGAAGGAGCAGGAAAAAAAGATCCTACCTGCCTTCTTTTCTATCCGTATCCAGATAGCTCTTGACTTTCCCAGGCAGCCAATGTCCCTTGGAGATCAGGGACCATAGTCAGGCCCTCGGCCCCTGTCCACAGTCCCATCCCCCTACTTTCCCCAATTTGCCAAGAGGCCCTGGTGTCCCAGTGAACTGTCCCACCGAGACCCAGGCCACAGACTCGGCTGATGGATCCCAAGGGCCCCTCCCCCCACAAGGCCCAGGTGCCTGCCTCCTCCCCACTCCACTCTGTGGCCGCTGCCAGCCTGCAGAGAGTGGGGGTCAGTGGCTCGCTCCTGGCTGGCTGGTGCTGGCCGGCCCAGGAGTGAAGGCCGTGACCCCTTCATTCCCTAACCAGAGCCAGCTGTACTGCGCGTGTGGTGGCAGGAGGCCTGGGAGCGGTTGCAGGCTGACGACCAAGGTCTCAAGCCAGACCAGATGAGTGCAACGTTTGTGCACATCTTGCTCTTTCAAATAACTGCTTTGAGGTCCTGCACTCCTGGGTGGACAGGCCAGACCCCCTCAGTCACAGGCAGGCGTCCCTTGGAGAAGGTTGCAGGTCTACATATCTTGGCTTGGGGCAGACTCCAGAGACTGCCCAGTATGTCTGTGCCCACATGTCAGAGCCCCCAGGGGAGACTGAAAGGGAATCGGAACTGACCACCTTCAGAAAGCCAAGAAGTAATTGGTTCTTCCTTACACTCAGCAAGCAGGGAATTCCGTTCCCAATCCACCTACCCCAGGACCTGACTTGGGTCCAGAGATGGTAGGACAATTGAGGGGCCCATAGCTGAATGAGATGGGTCAAGCTGCCACATCTGAGATGGCGTGCAGGGCCAATATGGATGTGCAGGGCCAAGGAGGCAGAGGAGGCGGAGGGCAGGACTCCCTGACTGCCCTTCAGGTTGATGCTGAGGGGCATCCAGGAGACTTGGGGCCCAAAAGGAAAGGAGAAAGGAGGCACTTCGGGCAAACAGGGACCCTCTCTTCACTGGAGAAGGCCCCTCTTAAACCAGGCATCCTCTCCCAGGGAAACAGGACACTTGCCAGGAGGTGCCAAAGATGAGCCAAGACCTGGCCATCAGGCGGACTGTGTGGGTGAGCATGAGTGAACGAGTGAGTGGCAAAGCCAGGCAGAAGCTCCAGGCACAGGCAGGGTAGGAGAGAGGTGGGGACAGATCAGGCAGGGGCGCTGCAGGCCCTCCGGTGTCCTGGCTTCTCCCCGCCTGCCTCCCCTGTAGAGCCAGGACAAGAGGCACTGTGGAGTTGGGGGCATGCTGGCTGAGCAGGAGTGTGTGCAGGTGCGGGTACAGGCCCTGTGAAGAGCTGTGTTGTCCACACACATCGTCAGAGTGGCCGTGCTTTGGGCCTAAAGGTCTTCCCGCAATAGGGAGACCGTTCTCTCACACCGGAGTCTGCCAGCCAGGGGGCTTTCCCTCCCCTGGCTGAGCCTTCCTGTGACCTGAGCTGCCCCCTGCCCGTCCAGGGAGCAGGTGGGGATCCCCGTGCGGAAGGACACAAGTGAACCCAGAATGGTGCCTCAAGGCAGGCAGCCTGGCCCAGATGGTGCCCCCACTCCCCAGACCCAACTCTAACCAGGCCTGGCCCTCTCCTGTGTCTTGCAGAACTTCAGCGAGAGGGAAGCATCGAGACTCTGAGTAACAGCTCAGGCTCCACCAGTGGCAGCATACCAAGAAACTTTGATGGCTACCGATCTCCGCTGCCCACCAATGAGAGCCAGCCCCTCAGCCTCTTCCCGACTGGCTTCCCGTAGGTACCAGCAATCTGCTTCTGACTGGCCAGCCCCCTCCCCTGCCGGAGGAGGGGAGAAGCCCCGCTCTGGTCCTACCCTCCAGTCTCTGCTCCTCCTTCATCAACCACCTTCCCCAAGCTTAGTGACAGCAGCCACCCATCCTACCTGGATGGAGAAGAGACCCTTCTCCAAGCACCTCGGCGCACCTGCCCTCTGCCACACCTGTCGGTGGAGGCTGTGGCCAGGAGAGACTGCAGAAGCTCGGTCCCTGTGTATGTTTGCATATGACATCCTGCATTGGATCCGCTTTTGTATTTTTTAACCATACCCACGGTGGGGCGGGGAGGGGGGCCTGGAACAGTGACCAGATCTGGGGGCCTGAGTGGGGACAGAGTTGATGGTCCACCCGGCCATCTTGACACTGAGTGGATAGTCACAGCCTCAGCTCACGTCTGGCTGTGACACGCTGCCCCCAGCTTCCCCTGGTCAGCCCCACTCCAGCACAGGGTGAACGGAGGCCCGGAGTACTAGGGAAGGAGGAAGGGAGGAGACGCCTCTTCTTCCTCCTTTCTTTCCCCATCTGTTCATGGGAAGAGTTTGTCTTTCTTATCTTGAAGCCCCTTTACCCTGGTCCTGTACTGATCAGTGAAGGAAACCGTGGTTACTGAGGCCCTGTCGAAAAGTGCACGTCTTGTCCAATAAATCACGCTGCAATTGGTGTCTATCCCTGAGTTGCTGGGGTCAGGGTCCTCTCCAAACGCTGAGCAGAGTCCTTTGGCCTGAGTGCCCAGGATCCCAACACCCCCTTTCATGTGCAGCTTGGGGGCAGAAAGAGTCAGTGGAGGGTTGGAATGGGAAGAACTTTTGTCCTAGAATTTGGATGGGGCCTGACTTAAGCCCATTCTCCAAGCATCTTGATTTAAGTCCATTCTCTAAGCATCTTGCCTGTTGCCAGAGGTAGTAAGTTCTTGGGGTGCCACAAGGTTGGACCCTCCTCCCTGGGGATCAGGGCTTGCCTTGTGCTGGTGGGTTGCTGTCGGGGGGAGAGTCTGGCAAAGCCTTACCTGGGGGGTACCTTGTAATTGTCTCTCTTTTTAAACTCAGAAGATGGAAGGGTGGTCAGGTGAAGGTGGGCATCTCATGAAACCTGGCTGGAACCTTCAGATGACAAGTTCCTGATTTTGTCCCCCCGCCACCACCACCACTTCTGGACCTAAGTCAGTGGCAACAAGGAGACAAGAACAGGGAGAACAAATGGTGCATTGAGCAGGAAGGAGACGAATGCTAGTCCTTTGTCCCCTTCCCTGGCCCACACTTCCCAGAGACCCCAGGCAGGCCTTGGAGAATGGAAGGAAGCCCACAGAGCCAGGTGTGGTTTGGGTGAAGTTTAATGGAACAGCCATAGAAAAGTTGAGTTCACAAACAGGCCTTCCCATGCAACTGTCCAGCCAGAGCTGGGGCAGCTCCTGGGGACCCTGCCCGCTTCACACACACCCATCCCATCCTGAGAGGCCTTCATCTTCAGTACCCTTCACCAGATCAGTTGGGCATGTTGAGGGCAGAGGTGGAGGGTTGTTGAATCATACTAGGCTCTGTAAGCTAAAAAGATGATCCTGCATGGGGCGGCATAAGCCAGTCCCTCCTGCCTGGGCACCTGCAGGGCAAGAAGTCACATGCCAGACTGAGGCATGCCGGCAACACTAGCCTGGCCCCAACAGTAGGGGGTGTTGGAGGAGCTGCAGCTTTTCCCCATCTCCTGAATTACTGATGAGCCTGGCACTGCCCCTACCCCCAGCTACAGCCATGTTTCAGTCATGGGGACAAGGAGGAGCGTGCTACCGGGCTACCTGTGCGTGCTGCCCATGGCCTGTCTTCCTAGGGATGGCTTCAGCTGCCCTAGGAAGCATGAGCCTCTCTGAAACCACCCCAGGACACATGAATGTGGCAGAGACCTTGCTGCCAGGGGCTCTCTCAGCCATTCAGGGAACTGGCTGGCAGCTTACAGAGTCAGGAGTCCTCCCTGACCTGGCCCTTCCCCTTCAGCGGGGGCAAAACAGCTGTGGCCTCCCCCAGGCAGGGAAAGTGGTGGGTGTAGGGCTGGACTTGCCGGCTGAGCTTGCAGGACAATCTGGTTATTCATCTGCTTGAAGCCAGGGCAACTCTTTGAGTATGTGGGGGAAGGGTGAGGATAAGAGAGACCAGATAAGCTGGCCCCACAGCGGCTGCCACTGGAGCTCAGGTTATCAGAAAGGCCTTGGGCCTGGCCTCCGGCTAATTGGGGAGGTTATGAAGCCTGCCATAGCCTGTAATCAGCTGGAAGTGAGAGCTGGGCCCCAGGGTGGGGGACCTTACTGGCCACTGGCCCCAGAGCAGCCGCTTCCTATCCTCTACAGATAACATCCAGGGCAATCTGGGACTCACCCCCAGCCCCAGCAGACCTCATGGTGGCATCACCTGGGAGGGCATCAGAACATGAATCAAACTGTGGCTGGATCAGGGGACCTTTAGGAATCCATGTGGCCTCCCGATTCTCTCAGCACTACCTGGTCAACAGGCAGCTTTACTACAGACTTCCAATTTGATGAAGGAAAAATACCTTCATGATCTGGAAAGAGGCTGGTGGGAGCCAGTGTGGCGACTGAAGGTGCGAGAGTACTGTCTGGGATGAGAAAAGGCCCGGGAGCCAATTCAGGCACACAAGCTCGAACACCAGGGCCAGCCCCTCTGTAAATGAGCAGAGGCCAGGCCAGGCAGCCACCAGTCTGGAAGTGGATATGGTTTCTCAGTGATAATTTTTTATCTTCACAATTCAGGGACTCATGAAACTAGAAAGTACCTGAGAGTTCTGTTCGATCCTCGTTTTTTGCAGATGACAAGCAAGCCTGAGCTCCAGAGAAGGGCAGGGCCTTGCCCAAGGTCACAAAGTCACACACCTAGTGAGCTGATCCCTGTCTGCACCTGGCTGCTTAACACCCTGGCCAGTTCCCTTAGAGGGACCCAAGTCCGAGCTGACCTCCCTGTCCTGTGCCTGTATCCCATCCAGGACGCTGACCCTGCTGATCCCCATCCGGACTCCATCAGGCTTCCTGCCCAGGCTGAGACACTGAATTTGCAGCTGCTCCCTTGCCCCTGTATAGTTGGAAGGCAGCCCCCACACTGCACACCTAGAACTGGAGGCTCTAGAGGCAAAGGGACAGTGCATCCTGTATGTCTCGAATTCAGAGCAAGAGCCCAGGGGAGGGTGGCAGCCCTAGCATCTCAGGATCACCTTGCTGTAGGAGCAGGCGTAGGCAGCTCAGCAGCACCAGCTTCTTAGGAGTGGGTTTGGACTTGCTCTCTTTAAGGTCCCAGGGTCCCATCCCAGCTCTGCCACCGGCAGGTACGTGGCCTTGGGTACATGACTGCACCTCTGGAGTTCAGGGTCCTCATGTGTAAAGGAGGGAGTAGAGGGGAGAGAGCGGCATGCCCTTCCCGGGGGCGCGACCGAGCGGAAGCAGGCAGAGGGGAAGCTGCGGATCCACAAGGCAAACCCATGGTTCCAGGGGAAGTTGACAGCCAGGCCAGGTGCCCCTTAGCCGGGATGGGGAGGGCGGAGGCGGCACAACTAGAGCCCAGATTGTGGCACGCCGTAACCACGCTGCTCCAGGAAATCCCGACCCGCTCCCTGCGAAAGCGTTTCCGAACGCGAACCCAGAGCCTGTGAGCGCGCCGGCAAGCCCCGCCCCTCTGTCGCAGGTGGGCCTGTCCTAGGGGGTCCTTCCTGCGCTCTACCCCGTCTCTCAAGCCACTCAGTCGATCGCCCCGTTCACGCTCCCGTGATCCCAGACACCCATAACCATGATCTCGCCTCCATGCACATCCAGCGCACGAAGGTTCACAGACGCGCACCTCACTTCTGCGGACCAGGTGTCCCAAGCGTACAGCCGCCACCCGCGGAACCGCGGCCCCGGGCCAGTGAGTCGTCTGCAGCTCCCCGGGTTATGGGATTCCCCAGAACTCTGGGAAAGTTACCCGAAGTCCATCGGGGATGCTGCCTTGGTTCTCGGCCGCGTGATCTCGCCCTCAGGTGCAGAACGACGCCCTTCCCGGGCCCACAGCTGCCAGGCTGGGCCTTGCCATCGCATGCGCCGGGGAAGACCAGGGACGGGGAAGACCAGGGACGGGGCCACACAGGCTGCAGAGGCGCTTCCCGGGGCCACCCCGCGACCATGAGGGAGTCGAGCCGCCGGCTCTCCCCGCGTCCCCCGCCCCATCCCAGCCAGTTGGCCCGACCCTGCACGGGATAATTGGGACGGGAGGGAGGCGACGGGCGGGCTGCGGCTCCAGAGAGACTGCGCGCCTGTCAGCGGCAATTTGTTTAAGTGGACGGGACGGGACGGGCCGCTGAGGGCTGGGGTCACCGAGGCCGCAGCCCCCACTCCAGCCAGACCTGGGACCGCGGGGGATCCCGGCCCGACCGCTAAACGGGGCTGGCTGGCGCCAGGGCTCCGGGAGGCGCGGTCCGGCGGGGAAGCCGTGATGGGAAGCCACTCTGTCCAGGGAGTGTCCTTCACCCCCACACTCCCCACGTCCAGGCAGGGACCGACGCGCCCGGCGGCACCCTCACAGCGGGCCCATAGCACGGGGCCACACACGTCCCCTGAGCTTAGCCTGGGCACATTCGTCTGCCACCGAGGGCTCCCAGTCTGCAGCCCGCGCCCCGACACTCGGACGCACGTCCGTCGCCGGCTCTGCCACGCGGGCGCACAGCCCGAGCTTCCTGCTGCTCACTGCCCGCGGGCTCACGCAATCCCAGCCCTGCACACAGAGGAGGAAGCGGCGGGGACCCCCTGCCACCTCGGAGGCTCAACCCGGGGAAGGCCCCAGCAGTCTCCCTTAACCCTGCGAGAGGTGACGGGGCCGGAGGACGTAAGGGCAGCCACGCCAGGCTCCCGACCGCGGCCCCACCCGGCCCAGGCAGTCCCCGCCCCCGCCCCCTTTCGCTGTTGCGGGAAGCGCTGGGCGCACTGACCGCGCGCCACCGGCCGGAGCCCGCCCGACGCCCCGGCCGGAGACCGCCTGCGAGAGGGAGGGGCGGCCAAGCGCGCGTCCCCCGCCCGTCTGCGGGACCCGGCCGATGCGAAGTGACAGGGGCCGGAGCTTTGTTGTGGAGCCTCGGCCGCCTGGCGCCAGCCGCCCCCGCCCGCGCCCTCCCCCTCCAGCCCCGGGCGGCCCGCGAGGCGCCCCACGGGGCCTCTTAAAGAAACACGCACACTCGGCCCCGGGGACTCCGCCAGGGACGCGGGTTCCTGGGAAGGGGGAGGGGGCCAGCCTAGGCGGGGGAGGGGCCCAGCGGGAGCCGCACAGCTCCGCTCCAGGGCCGCCCAGGCCTCCCCAGCGCCAGTTTTCGATGAGCCTCGGGCATTCCTCGCTGGAGAGTTTGGCTGAGGGTCGCTACAGACTCTTCAGAGCGGCTGCAGCAGGACCTCAGACTGATTGCGGGACCGCAGGGCGGGGCGAGCGGTGAGATCCTGGCCGGGACAGAGCCCCGGAAAGCCAGAGGGAAGGTCGGTGCCACTGTAGGTGGGGTCGCCGTCCCCAGATGCAGCGCTGCACGGTCGCCGCCACGTTTCTCGGTCAAATAACCCAGGCCTGAGTGTTTCAAACTCTTCAGGCCTCGGACCCCTGGACCAGCTATGGATGGACTGATAAAATGTACTAATGTCTAAAGCGCACACATTTAGATGTACACATACTCTTACAAGGACAAAAGTATGTGTCTACACACACACACACACACACACACACACGACTTTGCAAATGTATTCACGGATTCCTAGGCCGGTACCTGGGTTTCCGGTTAAGGAAAGCTGCCCTGGTTATTATCTGGTCACCTCACCAGCTGCGCAAACGTGCCCACAACGGGTCCCTCCCCGAGGGGCCACATCTCGCCTAAGGTGGAGCCGGCAGGTATTTGCCTATGGAAAACTGCAATGGCTGCTGCCCCGACTGCGTAGACTGCGCAGCACGTAGTCAAAGATTCGTTCTGGCCAGAGAGGAGATACTAAGAGAGGAGCGACCCAGCCAAGAACGAGGTCGTGGAGAAAACCCTGTGGGGGCGGCGCTCACGTGCGGTGATGAGGAGTCCTGAGGCCCCTGGGGTCGGTACCGAAAAGTATGGAAAACGGTTGCAGAGGCCAAACTGCTTCCGTCGGTCCCGAATCCGCACTGCCAGGAGAGATCCGACCTTTAACAACATTCAACAACGAGGTGCCCTGCGACCGGTGTGCGCAGCGGGCGGGCGCCTGCATGCCTGGGGCAATGTGGGATGTGGGATGTACGCGCCCACCACGCGGTTGTAGGGGTGGGAATGTCACCCGTGGCTAGTGCATGCTCTGTCTTTTCCTTCGGAACACGACCTTCAGGAATCAGCCTGAGTGTTCGCGCCCGAGCCCGATTGGAAGCAGGTGCGTGGTCGCTTCACTCTTCCAGTGCACACCTTGAGTTACAGCTCTCGCTGCGTACAGAGGGCACCACACGGGGCCCGAAACAGACACATACACATACCATCACTTCATGGGGGGGAATACTGGGGCTGCCAGAAAACAGAAGACGAAGACTGATCACGGAAGAGGGGGCTTCAATTACAGGTGCTCGCCGACACCCCAACTCCTGCACGCGTTACTCAGCACTCCTTAATTTAGGAGACGTGCACTTCCGAGGGATAAGAACAAACTCTAAAAAAGTGGTTGGCAGAACGAAGAGAAGATACCGGTATTTTGGATGAAGGAGACTTTCGTCTCCGCTACCGGATAGGGCGAAAATTCGTTGGGTCGCGGGTGGAGAATCCGGGGTTCGCCCGCGCAGTGCCGCCCTGTGCTCAGCGAAAGGTGCGCTCACCTTCCTAGCCCCAGGACCCGCTCCTCCCAGCCGCTGGAAAGCTCAGGGCGGGGCCCGGGTCTGCGGAGAACTCCAGGTTCCTTCCGAGTCTTCCGGTGAAGGCGGCCGTGGGTAGGGGGTCCCCGCGTTTCCCCAGCGCAAGGCCGCGTCCAGCTCCCGCCCGCATCGGCCCCAGCAGGGCTCGGCCATGGCTCCACTCACCAGCTCCCGCCACCTGGGATCCGCTCCCGGACCTCGGCAGCCAGAGCCTCCCGACTCGCCCGCCCACCGGCCTCGCTTTCCAGCGCCTGCAGTCTCTTTCCAGAGTGCAGGGACCCCCAGGCGGCGCCGCGACCGGGAGCTGGGTCGGAGGCCAGGCTGGGGCTCGGGCCAGAGCAGCCGGGCCTCCAGGCGCGGGAGAAGGAGGGCGCCCCCTCTCCTCACGGGGCCGTGTCAATGCTTTGCACTTGGGGCCGGCGTGCGGCTGCGGGTCCTTCCCCAAGGCCCCGGGACCCGGGCGCCCCTCGCCTCAGGCCCTTTCGGCGGGTCAGGTCGGCCCTCGGCGCTCTCCAGCCCCGCGCAGGCAGCCGCGGGCGCGGGCGGGCGGTGGGGGCCGGGACAGGAGGAGGGGTCTCGGGGCCCGGCGGCCCGTCATTGGTTAATATTTTATTCTGTTGACATGTTTTCTTACTGCTGAGGCTTCCGACACCTTCTCCCAGGCCCCCCCTCCCGGCCGGAGCTTGGCCTGAGCTGTCAAAACCCCGCCCCCGGAGACCCACAATTGGTCCAAAAAGCGTAAAATCAGCAATCAAGGGGGGCCTGGCTCGTTAGCGCAGGGGATCCGAGCTGGGCAGGACATGTGAGATAGTCACAGTTTTCCAGAGATCACGACAAGATCTAACCAGTCGCGCGTGGTTCCCGGCGCCGGAGCGGGCCAGCCCAGCCCAGCCCGGCCCCGCGCAGAGCCCCCGCCGCCCCCGCGCACAGAGCCCCGTGCCCCTTGCGGTGCGCCGGACGGGGAGCCGGGAGGAGCAGCTGCCGCGTCCGCCACCCGGGTCGTCCGTCCTCCGCGCGCGCCGCCGCCCGGGCCGGGGGTCCGAGCCGCGCGCCCCCGGCCCTGGCCCCCGGGCGCCTGGGCCGGATGTCCCGATGAGAGAGCCGGCGCTGGCGGCCAGCGCCATGGCTTACCACCCGTTCCACGCGCCACGGCCCGCCGACTTCCCCATGTCCGCCTTTCTGGCGGCGGCGCAGCCCTCCTTCTTCCCGGCACTCGCGCTGCCGCCCGGCGCGC
>NC_045449.1:33171829-33242196 GCF_002776525.5 Piliocolobus tephrosceles
ACGGAGATGGTCATCACCAAGTCCGGGAGGTAGGGCTGCCGGCCGGCTGGAGGGCGCGCGGGCGGGCGGGCGGGCTGGGGCACGGGACCTCACGGATCAGAGCAGAGCCGGGGACTGCTGGCTCCCGGCTCCAGGCTCTGGCCATGGCGCCACGCTTCGCTCCCACGGACAACCAAGTTGACTTTTCTCGTTTGGCACCGGAGCGATTTTTTTTTAAACGAAAACACTGAAATCCTCCGAATGAAATTAAACGAAAACATACTGCTGAAGAGTAGCCGCAACAGTTCTGAGTCCCAGCGCGGAGGAGGCCCCGCGGCTTGGCCCTGCGGTCTCCTCCGCCCCGCGCTCTCGCTCTTCTGTGTCCGGGTCAGTCTCCGAGCTCGGGGGAAATTCAACCTCTCCCAGACTCTGCTCCGATCCCGAAGCCCCTAGTGGGACCTGCGCCCCGCTAGCCCCAGACCGGTCGCTCGTTTCCCGGCAGTGAGTCCCGGGTCAGCCGAGCCCTCCGCCTCACCCGGCTGGGAGCCCTTTCTCCACCGCGGAGATCCGAGCCCTGGACGCATACGCCGCCGCAGGCCTTAAAGCCAGAAGAAAGCCACAGCCCTAGCCCCCTCCACCCTTCGACTCAGCCACCGAGAATCCAGGCCTCGGGTTCACCCTCTTCCCCCGAACGGCACGGCTAGGATGTCTGATCAGGCTCTGTAACCCAGTTCCCAATACAAACACCCTCCAAGTTTATTTCTGGGAGCTTCCGTCCCAAGTGGGTATTTCCCCTGAACGAATTTCGGGGAGATTCAGGAGAAGCGAGAATATTTCTAGAGGGCCTAGACTTCTCACAGGGCCTAAGGGAGGCCGTTTAAGAGAGGGTCTGACGGGCAGAAATGGGATCTCCTGGGAGCAACAGCCACAGGTGGGGTCTTCCGGGCAGTGATGAGAGGGCAGAGCAGCCGACCCAAGTGGAAGCAGCCAGGCGGCAGCGGTGTGTGCAGCGAGGAGGAAAAAATAAAGGAGGAGAGGGAACCTCGGACCTAGAACAGCTGGTTCCAATGGGATCTCCTCCCTTCCCTCCCTCCCAGGCGGATGTTCCCCCCCTTCAAGGTGCGAGTCAGTGGCCTGGACAAGAAGGCCAAGTACATCCTGCTGATGGACATTGTGGCCGCTGACGATTGCCGCTATAAGTTCCACAACTCGCGCTGGATGGTGGCAGGCAAGGCCGACCCTGAGATGCCCAAACGCATGTACATCCACCCAGACAGCCCAGCCACGGGGGAGCAGTGGATGGCCAAGCCTGTGGCCTTCCACAAGCTGAAGCTGACCAACAACATCTCTGACAAGCACGGCTTCGTGAGTGTAGGGGCAGGGTGGGGATGGGGCGGGAGATTGTTGACCCAGCACTGCAGTTGAGCAGGAGAGCAGGGCTGCAGGATCTCCCAGGGGGAAGCTCTGGGCAAACCCCCCCGAGTGCCCCTGCCCAGCTCACTGCCCTGTGGCCTACATGGGCTTGGCCTGGGCCACAGGGCTGTCCTCTGCAAGCCTGGGAAATTGTGGGATCGGTGGCTGGCAGCTCACAATCTCAGTTCGTGAGGCGGTGGAGGGCCCCTCCCAAGGTCAAGAGGGAGGCAGGTGCTGCCGGGACTGGGTCTGCAGTGCTGGGCCACGGAGGTCACCCTGCTCTTGGCCTGTAGGTGCCCTTCTTGGAAGAACTGCCCATGACCTCAACTTGTCCATCACCCTTCCGCCAAGACCCACGTCCCTGGCCCTCCCCCAAGACTAGGGGATTTAAAAGTTAAACTACCCTCCCTACCCACCCCCCCAGCCTCCCTAAGACCTTTCCCTCCTCCCACAGGCAGATGCCCAACTAGGAGGAGAGGGTTTGGGGGTTCTCTCCATTTATGCCTGAGCAAGGCCCCAGCGAACGGGGGTGGGGGGGGTGTTTCATAGGGCAAAAGGAACTGCCCATTCTTGAGGTAGGGCAATTAGTGAGCGCCGGAAGGTTGGACTCTCATCTCTGTGGGGTTAGGGGCTTAGCAGCGCCAGAAAGCAAAAGAGTATTAAGAGTGGAATTGTAGGGTTTTGGTTCTTTTTATTTTTTTATTTTTATTTTTTTGCGGGGGGGGGGGGGATTATTGTTTGGTTGGTTTTGGTTTTTGTTTGTTGTAGTTTTTGTTTTGTTTTTGCTATGTCTCATTTCTGTTTCCCACTGGGAAAAATTTTTAATGGCAAGAGAAAGAGAAGCCGTAAAAAAGAAAAGTGAGAGGAAAAGTAGAAGAAAAAGAAACAAGGGTGAGAAAAGAGCAGACAGGAGAAAATGGGGAAGGGGAAGAACCGAGAGAGAGAGAGAGAAATGGAGAGGAAGAGGTCAGGTACCCAAAGAATGGAAAAGCTCGGCCCGGGCCGGCGACTGCCGGCTGACCCTCGCCCTCCCCGCAGACCATCCTGAACTCCATGCACAAGTACCAGCCGCGCTTCCACATAGTGCGAGCCAACGACATCCTGAAGCTGCCGTACAGCACCTTCCGTACCTACGTGTTCCCGGAGACCGACTTCATCGCCGTCACTGCCTACCAGAATGACAAGGTGCGCGCGGCGGGCGGTGGGCTCAGCCCTTGCACTGACGCCCCTCAACACATGCAGGCCCAACCGTCTGTTCATCGCCCCCGAAGCCCTCTGCACGGGATCCGCGCGCTTGCGGCCCGCCCTTGAGCACCGAGTCTCGCATCCATACGCACAGCACCCACGGAAGTCCTCAAGGCGCCCTCTCAAGCCCACCGCGCGCACACACAGGCTCCCCTAGGGCGAGCGAACAGCTGGGCCCTCGTTCGGGTGGAGATGTTTACTTAGCAATTAGCTGAGACTCCGGGCCCGCGTTGACATTTTTACATTCTATTCGTTTATTTCTTGGCTCAAGAATGAGAATGTAAATGAAGAGAGGGCGCCCAAAGCAATCTGCCCAAGCTCTACCGATGCTCGGAACCCAGGGCCCAGTTTTCACTCTCTCGGGGGAGCCAGAGGGTGGGACAGGTGACATAGCTCCCCCAAAGCACTCCTGGCTACTGCTCTAGCTCAGTCCAGGCCCCAGGCCCCTTGGGAGGCGCTTAGAGAATTTCCTTCCAATTTTCTGCTTGCGGCTTCTCCACCCTTGTTCTAGTGGGGCAGAACATCACCCCTCTAGGCCTGTGCCTTTGTGCGCCACTGTCGAGTGAAAGAGAGGGTATGAGTGTCCGTGCCGGTCGTTGTGGCTTTGTGAACCAAGGTGTACGCCGGGCTGTGCGTGCTCCGTTTGGGGCGTGTTGGATACCTGTGGAGGCGTGTGAATTCGTTTGGTTCTGTGGGCGCTTGTTCTGTCTGTGCATACTTGCGTGTGCGCGGGCCCGTGAGTGTGATTTGGCTTTGTGTGTACCTGCAGCCTTGCGTGTGAGCTGCAGTCTCTGTGCGCGCCTGCTCGGGTGCGGAGTCGTTTAACTTGAGCAAGCCCGCGGGCGGGTGTGCATGCTTGGGCCGGTTCCGACACCGCGGCACAGCTTTAGACCTGTGTGGGCCTGTCTAGGGATAATTCCTCGAATGAAGTTTTTGGAGGACAGACCCCGTCGCTTTCCGCGAGGCCCTCCCACCGGCCTCAGCTCGGGGCGTCCCATCCCAGGCGAGCGGGTACCAAGTGGACGCTCCCCGGGTCTTCCCTCTGCGGCCAGCAGTCGCTGACCTCGGGGTGCCCCCGACCAGGCTGGAAGAGCCACTGCCTGACTTAGCGCCGCCCCCTCGGTCCCCGCAGATCACGCAGCTGAAGATCGACAACAACCCGTTTGCCAAGGGCTTCCGGGACACCGGGAACGGCCGGCGGGAGAAAAGGTGAGGGGCGAGGACAGCAGCCCTGTGGCGGGTGCCCGCGGGAGCAGCGAGCAGGAGGGATGGAGGGATGGGCGCCTCCGCTAACCTGCTCCCTCCGCTCATCCCCAGGAAGCAGCTGACGCTGCCGTCTCTGCGCTTGTACGAGGAGCACTGCAAACCCGAGCGCGATGGCGCGGAGTCGGACGCCTCGTCATGCGACCCTCCCCCAGCGCGGGAACCACCCACCTCTCCGGGCGCAGCGCCCAGTCCCCTGCGCCTGCACCGGGCCCGAGGTGAGGGTCGGACCGGAGCAGGGGGGGTAGTCCTCAGGTCGCTGGGCTGACCTTTTGCTGAGCCACCCGCTAATCTGAAAGGCCAGGAAGGAAGCGTCAGCGAGTGTCTGGGATGGGGTTTCCGTCTCGGGACTCCCCTACGAGGGCAGTTGCTGGTAGCCAGAAGATCCGGCCGGACTCCGAGCCTGCCCCCTTGGGCGCCTTGTAATTCTATGGCTGTAGGGTTTCCTCTCCAGGGCTTGGTTCCTTCCACTGTAAATCTGGGGTCTTGGATTAGGTGACCTGCAGCCGCCCCTTGCCCGACTGCAGCAGCTCCTCCGACTCGGCCTCCCCGAGAGCAGCCCTTTCCGAATGTCCCTGATCCTGCTCGTCAGCCTCCGCCTGGGCCCCTGTAACCCGCGCGCCCTCTCCCCGCAGCTGAGGAGAAGTCGTGCACCGCTGACAGCGACCCAGAGCCTGAGCGGTTGAGCGAGGAGCGTGCGGGGGCGCCGCTAGGCCGCAGCCCGGCTCCAGACAGTGCTAGCCCCACTCGCTTGACCGAACCCGAGCGCGCCCGGGAGCGGCGCAGTCCCGAGAGGGGCAAAGAATCGGCCGAGAGCGGCGGGGACGGTCCGTTCGGCCTACGGAGCCTGGAGAAGGAGCGCGCCGAAGCTCGGAGGAAGGACGAGGGGCGCAAGGAGGCGGCTGAGGGCAAGGAGCCGGGCCTGGCGCCACTGGTGGTGCAGACAGACAGTGCGTCCCCCCTGGGCGCCGGACACCTGCCGGGCCTGGCCTTTTCCAGCCACTTGCACGGGCAGCAGTTCTTTGGGCCACTGGGAGCCGGCCAGCCGCTCTTCCTGCACCCTGGACAGTTCACCATGGGCCCTGGCGCCTTCTCCGCCATGGGCATGGGTCACCTGCTGGCCTCGGTGGCAGGCGGCGGCAACGGCGGAGGCGGCGGGCCTGGGACCGCCGCGGGGCTGGACGCAGGTGGGCTGGGTCCTGCGGCCAGCGCAGCAAACACCGCCGCGCCCTTCCCGTTCCACCTCTCCCAGCACATGCTGGCATCTCAGGTAAGGCCTGTGACCCCACGGCAGCGCCAGCGAGGGAGAAGGCCCAGGGAGCTGGAGGCGGAGGCCAGCGGAGGGCCCGAGGGGTGCTAGGGTCCCTGAGAGCCTCTGGCAGGCAAGAACTTCATCCAGGGGAGGCCCCGGGACGCCCTTTAGGACACCTGGGTTCTGAGAGACGAGGACTGTGTTGTGGGTCCAGGGCCTGGCCAGGGCGCCGCTTCTGACTCCTGTGTGACCTTTGGCAAGTCCCTGACCCTCTCTGGGTCTGCTTCCTTCCCTATAGCCCCAGCGAGGAGTGCGGTGCCCATCCAGACTCTTCTGACCCTCACAGACCAGGGCCGCCCCTGGCTTTTGTGAAGTCTTCTCTCCTGGCCTCAGGACATTTTTCTTGGGAACAAAGACCCTTGGCTCCCTGTCCATCCTGAAAGGCTAGGGTGGTCAGACAAAGGGAGGAGGAACATTTGCATTATTTTCTGAGCAGTTGACCACTAGCCCTCCCAGAGGTCTCTGGCCCCTCCTAGACCCTCAATGAAGTCCTCTGTCCTGGCGAAGGACAAGGCTGGTCTTTCTCCTACCTTGAGTTCCCAGCACCCCCGGCCACATGTCAGGGATGAGGACTCAGCTCCTCAGGCCCCATTGAAATTCTGAGCTCCCAGGGGAATGTTGATGAAAGTGTGGCTGGGGGCACAGTAAGGAGATCTGATGGGGACAGTGGCCTCTTTGGTTGCTTGGGTGGAATATTCCCTGTGGAAAGATTTGGAATCTCTTCATTCATTTTCTTCCCTCTGAGGTTTCTGGCAAATTGAACCCCTGAGATCTTATCTCAAGGGAAGGAAAATAGCAATTCAGGTCTGAGAAAGCTCCTTTGGTTCAGAAGCAAATATTTTAAAAGTTGGGTGGGGGGTGGGGCAGGCGATTCTGAAATGAGTTTTACACATAGCTCAGTGTTAGGGTGTGTGGAGTGTTTGAGGTATCACCATCACTCATCTGGGGCTCTGGGCTGGAGGGGGAGCCTCTGGAGAAAGGAGTTCAGGGGCCAGAGGTTTAATCCGCACCCCTGATTATTTGTGAATGTGAATGCCTCCTCCCCAGACAAACTGGTAATGGCCACCAGCATCACAGAGGTCGTGAGGAAGTCAGGGCTTCTAGACACAGCCTGGCCAACAGGTGCACGACCCGGGTGAGAATACCAGCACCTGGGAGGCATCCGTTTTTAGGGCTGCTGGCGGTTACATTCCCAGGCCAGTGCAGCCCATTCTAGACATCAGGTAGAGCCAAATCCCAAGACATGTGAAGCCTCCCTCCTTTCTCTCAACCTGAGATGCCAGGTTTGAAATGCCCAGGAGGGTGTTTTCTCAGGCCTGATGAAGCTGCCCCTTTTCTTCTCCCTACTTGAGCTAGGCCTGAGGCTCCCTGGGAGCCCAGCGCAGTCATCAGCCCCCTGCCCTCCTCCCCATACCCACTGGCTCTGGGGAGTAAGCCATTATCTCAAAGGTCAGGCCGTGCACCAGCCAGACCTCGTGAACTCAGGAAGGTGCTTGTCCAGGAGTTCCTGGCTCCTGTGCCCTTCACAGGCAAAGACTGCATTCCTTCCTCAGCTGCCAGTGAGGTGCTGCCAGGCATTCCCTGTAGAACTTTCAGGCCAGTTTATGAACTGCTTGGCACCTGTGCCCTCCTCCTGGCCCAGACAGGAGAACCCTGAGCAGGTGAGCAGGCAGAAGGGGACTTTGCAAAGTGCCTTCCCCAGGGTGTGTGCCCTCAGCCCTTCAGACCTGCATATAGGAGGGTGATGAGGATACTGTTCTCAATGAGCAGAACCTCCAAGACACCCAAAGCTGCCTGTTTGCCACCTGGCCCTATGCCTGCCCCATTTTCTCCCTCAAGGCCTTCACCCATGCTACTGCAGTCACCTGGAATGTCCTTCCCATTCCCCCTGCTATAATGCCCAGCACAGAACTTGATGGCAGGCCTTTGCATGGTAGCCTGAAGCGATCTCGCCCTTCTAAGTGGGTTTGGCCACAGGCACACTGGCTCATGCTCACCTGTGCTGCCTGTGGTTATAATTATGTGCGTTGTTGTTTTACATCCCTAAAACAGCAGGGCAAGGTGTCCAGGGGATAGCACCACCCCAGCACCCAGCCCACCTTCAGAAACACATCAGGCAAGATGTCTAACCCTTGTCTTGTTCTGTTTCTTCCAGGGAATCCCAATGCCCACTTTCGGAGGCCTCTTCCCCTACCCTTATACCTACATGGCAGCAGCAGCCGCAGCCGCCTCTGCTTTGCCCGCCACTAGTGCTGCAGCTGCCGCCGCCGCAGCTGCCGGCTCCCTATCTCGGAGCCCCTTCCTGGGCAGTGCCCGGCCCCGACTGCGTTTCAGCCCCTATCAGATCCCGGTCACCATCCCGCCTAGCACTAGCCTCCTCACCACCGGGCTAGCCTCCGAGAGCTCCAAGGCTGCTGGCGGAAACAGCCGGGAGCCCAGCCCCCTGCCCGAGCTGGCTCTCCGCAAAGTAGGGGCCCCATCCCGCGGTGCCCTGTCGCCCAGTGGCTCAGCCAAGGAGGCGGCCAATGAACTGCAGAGCATCCAGAGACTGGTGAGTGGGCTGGAGAGCCAGCGAGCCCTCTCCCCAGGCCGGGAGTCGCCCAAGTGAGGGGCTGCCCAGCTGCTCCCCTGCCACGCAGGCCACCCGGGCTGCCTGCCCCTGCTGCTTGGGACGTGTACAGCACAGAATGGGTATTTATTTAAATAAAGGAGAAAAGTGGGCTGCAGCAGCCGGAATAGAGCCTCTTCTGGCAAGTCGGGGCCTGGGACACTTCCCTGGGCCTCAACAAGGAATCAGGCTGCCGGAAACACAGTCACTTGGGAGCTGCTGGGCTAGGTCCAGATCCGCTCCAGTGTCCAGGTGGCATCCGAGGGTAACTCTGGTCTTCCAGCGCGGTGAGAGAGGCCTCATCCAGGGCCCAGCGGTCCCGGCAGAAGCCAGAAGGTGCAGGGGCCAGGGGTGGGAGCATCGGAGGGAGTCCCAGAGCCCTGGGCCTTGGGCCTGGACCGCGTGAGAAAACTGGGTTGAGGGATGCTGGAGCCAGTTACGACTGAAGTCAGTGTAGACCTGAGCTGGGAGGGAACCTGTTAGTCCCCCCACCTCCTCCCTAAGAGACAGGCACCCCTCCCAGCCCTGGGTCAGCGGAGGGAGTGGCACTTCTGCCTTGAGTCCCCAGGGGGAAAAAAAAGATATTTATGAAATAAATGGTAATTTGTGTACATAAGCTTTAAGGTTCCCAGAATATGCAAATTGGTATTAATTTATTCAAAGGTGTACATTGCTGTGTACATATATTTAGAGATTAACTCATACATTTAAAGTTTTTTTCATTTTACATGAGCATCTATATTGTACAGGGCTTGGGGGGCCTCGGCTGCGGGAGAAGGCCCCGAGCCCCAGAGGAGCCACCACTCCGCCGGCCCCTCGGCCCCTCCGCCCGGGTTTGACTCGCCCTGCCCGCGGGCTCCACCTCAGGTTTTCACTTTTCGCTCCGGAGCGAGAACGAAAGAAACGACAAAAACGCGAGAAAACAATAAAACGCTACAAAGCGAAGTGAACGGCGCTGTGCGCTCTGTGGGCCGCGCGGGGCTGGGGCGCTGTACGCGCGAAAGGAGGGACGAAAGGCGGGGACAAAAGGCTGCGCGCCCCTCGCCCGGCGACAGCTGCACCCCGAGGGCGGCAGAGCGGCAGGGCGTCTGGGGCGCTGGCTGAGCCGCGAGGCCGGGCGGCGCCGGCGCGGGAGGCGCGCTGCGTCCCAGGCCGGGGCCGGGCTCCCCCTGCCGGCCGCTCCCGCCGCTCCGCGCCACTGGCCTGGGCACCCACCCGGGCCGGGAGGTGAGCAGCCAAGCGGCCTGGACTCTGGCTTCCGACTCCCTCTCCGGGAAACCACACTGGAAACGCATCTCCTTTCAATGCTTCTGGGTGGGTGGGCTGGGAGGATGGGTGCTCCTTGTCCGCCCTCTCCCTTCCGAGGAGGGGTTTGGCTGTGTCCCACCCCTACCGCCCCGCCAAATATCGCTGAGCCTAGAATTCTTTCCCCTCTCTCTGCCTCCTGAACCTCAAAGACAAACATTTCCTCCGCTTCACGGCTGTTGGCTAGAGTGGCAAAATCTGGACTAAAGTCCTTACTTTAACTCATCTATCTAAATCCCTCTTGGGAAAGTGGGGAGTGAGGTCAGTGGGCTATTTCCATTCCTGCCTCACTTTCCCTTGTATAATAACGGGCTTGGCTGGGGTCTCTCCGGGGTCCCGCTGTGTCAGTCTCCATTAGGCTGGGCCTTCCCCGAGACCCACTCCTACAAGGACATCTGCCTCCCGCCCCGCGCCGGTGAGCTCCCCAGAGCCGCATCCTCCTCGCCCAGCTAGCAGGTGTCTCCAGCCCCGACTCCTAGCAGTGAGGGTGGGGAAGGGGTGGGAACTGGGCGGGCACCCCTTCAGCCCTGGGTCTGTTCGGTCACCGAGCACCCCAACTCATTCCCAGTTCTCTTTAAGCCTTGGGGACCCCGAATGCCCTGCCCCAACGGGCTGCCCACCTTGGGCACTGCACAGGGTGGGGCTTGGGGAGGGTGCTGGCTTCCAAAACACCACGGACGTTGAGATGGCGGGAGGGCGATGATGAAGATGGAATGAACAATTGGGCCCCCAGACGCCTAGACGCCTTCGTGGGCCGATACATTTGCAAGGAAGGAGAGAGAGAACCAGGCCCGCCTCTTCAGGAGGGGGCTGCCCCCAGGCCACGCCGAATGCGGCTGGAGCGGGGAGGGGACTCAGTCAATGCACGAGTGGGAGGTTGCAGTAGAACGTGTCCAAACCCCAGAAGGTGGGTTCCGGCTGAGACCTCAGACCTGCGGGAACCCGATGGGGACAGAGAAGCCCGTTTTCCAGCCTAAATAGAAGCTCGTGGGCAGCGCGTTTGCTGGAGGTCTCTTTGGGCTGAAACGCCTCTCATACTCCTAGAGCAGGGGCGCGTTTGCCTCCCGCGGCTTCTCACTTTCAGCAGGACACTAGGAGGGAGACAAGAGTCGGCTGCGGGCCCGCGGCGGCCTGCGTACAGGGCTGCGGACACCAGGGGGCAGCACCGACCTAGGGTCGCGGGAGGGGCGCGGGGGCGGGCACCGGCGCGGGGGAGGCTGGTGGCTGCGAAGGCCGGGCGGGGCTGCCGTCGCGGCCGTTTTTGGGCCGCGTCGTTGCTGCAGCAACCCGAGTGGGGTGGGACTCCAGGGCCTCGAGATCCCCCACTCCACTCCAGCCGCCACCTCCCGCCTCACAGGTCCCCTCCGAGTCGCCCACCCGGCGCTCCGCGGGGCCCCAGCTGGTAGCCAGAGTTCGACTGCGGGAACCCGCGGCCGGCGGCTGGGCCTTGTCCTAGACAAAGGCTAGGCCACTCCCATGCCCAATTAAGCCACCCTCCTCCCTGGCCTCCCAGCCCTCATTGTCCCCAGGGTCGCCAATTAGCCCAGGCGCCCCGCGTACCCGCGGCTCCAGTGCCACAAGGCCTCCTTAACCCTTCCGGGCCTGGCTCGGGGTCCTTGGACGGCAGAGCCACCGGCACGCGCATGGCAGGAGGGCCTGTGCTGGGGCGATGGCGATACCTGCTGGCGGTCTAGCCTGTCGTCGCGGGTCCCCGAGTGTAGGGCGTGTGAGATCTAAGAGGGAATTGTGCGTGTCGGTGTGGGGTGGCGCGTTCGATTCCCGGAGGAACTCGAAGACGAAGGGTGTGAGTGCGGGGGCTCCGAGAGACCCCTAGCGGCGAAGCCGCACGGATCCCAAGGCCCCGCGGACCTCATTTCCTCTCGGGCTAATCGGAATCCGAGCCCTCAAGCCCTTCCTCCCCAACTCCCCCGCCGCTGCTGTGGAGAACCCGAGCCACCGGTGTGGCCTGGCCCTGCCCTTCCGAAGGGCGCAGCTCCCGGGCCTGCCTCTCCAGCTGACCGCGAACTCCCGCGCGGGATGCTCCTGGGGCGGGAGGGGCGCGCTCAGCCTCGCTCTCCCCGGGACTCCCAAGTGCAAGCGCCCCAGCTCGAGGCCCCGACCCCCTATTTCCCGGTTATGGGACGGCCTCTTGAGGGGCAGCCTCCACGAGCCCTGGATTTACACCCCAAGCCTGCCTTCCTCCGCTCTGGGAAGGACCCAGAATCCAGTCCCGCTTCCTCCCCCTCCTTCGCTGTCCTTGGCCCCGAGGTGCGGAGCACCGGCGGTCAGGCGGGAGCCCGCAGGAGGCCGAGCGCTCCATGCTCGCAGGACTGGGCGGCAGCGGAGGGAGTCCCCGCGCTCTTGGGAGGGAGCCCGAGCTCCGGGTCCCCTGGCCACCCTCCCCGGAGCGCCTTCGGGGTGGAGGCTGGTCGCGGAGCGCTGAATGTGTCCGAGCACGCTCAGGGCGGTTTTGCCCTCGGACTTTATTTTTGGCTCCCGGAGGCGCATATCTGTTCCTCCTATTGGATGGGGCCGGGGATCCCGAACCCACTCCGGAAGCACCGATTTCCAGAGCTGACGGCCGCGCCTCGTTTCCCGGCGAGTTCTCTTGGCAGCTCCCGCAGCTCCCCGCCGGGAGCACCAGTGGGAGCGAACCCAGAGCCCGCCCAGGCCTCGGGCCTCGGCAACTCCCCACAGGTCCACGAGATGGCGCTGCAGGCCAGGGCCCCGGCCGCGGCCTCACAGCCCGCCTCGGGCGAGAGCGGGAGGTAGACTGGGGACCCGGGCAAGCGGGGTACGGAGGAGCTGCCACCTACGCACGCAGAGCCGGGTCCAGAGCCCAGCACAGGCCGCCGAGGGACCGAGGGACTCCGGGGCTGCGGACACGCGGAGCGGAGGGCTTGAGGCTCGGGGTGGGGCCTTCCCTGCTGCTGGGACCGCCAGGCATCGCCAGTTCGGCGACCTTCCAGGCTGCTGCAGATCCCGGCGTGTCCTCTTCTGCGCGCCGGCGGGGCTGGGCCTTCGCGTTCTGTCTGCGGGGAGGGAGCTGCCGGCCTCCGGCCTCCGGCCTCGCAGGCTCCTCCGTAGGGGGCTGTGGCTGAGATCCGCAGGGGGCGCGGCGCACGGCCCTGGGAGCGCGGGGCCCACTCCACGGTGAGGACTTGGGGGCGGGATGGGGGAAGGATTGGCGGGGATCCGGCGCTCCTCTCGGGGAGAGGGACCCCTCGGCTCCAACCCGCCCTCCTCACCACCCTCACCCGTTTCTTCAGGGTGGGGTCTTCAGGGTTGAGGGCAGGATGTGCCCTGTGGAGCTGCTCACCTAAGTTCCTGCCTCCGTAGGGGAGGCTTTGGGCTGCGTTATTCCAGCGGGAGGTGGTAGGGACTGGGGAGGTGGTGGGGACTGGGGAGGGCCCAGGGGTCAGCCTGAGAATCTCGCCCTTGGATTAAAAGCCACTAAGGCTCTGGGTCAGGTCTGAATAGGGGGCAGGGGATGTAAGACCGGTTGGCTGAGGAATGCCAGAGTTGGAGGGGGTGGAGCTTAGAAGCCTGTTTCCAGCTGACCCTTTATGTCCCCAGATGAGCTCTGGCACCCTCAGAAATTAACCCTACACAGGTTTCCTAAGGGCACACGGCTAGAAAGCAGCCCGGTTAACACGAGTCGAGGGTCATTTCCGCTGCGATACAGTCACCGGCTGGGTGATGGGACCCAGGCCAGATGTCGTCCCTGCACTAGGCTCTCAGCTCTTTTCTCTTTCAAAGTGCAGTGTAGCAGAGAATAGGACCAAATCTTTGGTGATTTAATAATTATCTAGACGCTCATCTGTGGCTGAAGCAGCTGCCTTGGTAGGAAAACTGGATAGGTACAAGGTCGAACTCTGCCTCTAGAGCTGTGAGTGCCCTCCAAAAATGTGACTTTATTCTCTGGGCTACAGAATCCTCATCTGCAAAATAAGTAGTTTGGACTAAAATCAAGTTGATCTGCAAATGGCCAGTTGACCTGGGTCCAGTTTCCAGTGACCCCCGTTCCACCCCCAGCCTCAACTGCTTTAGACAAGAGCCATGTTCCCATTTAATGCTTAAGGAACCTGAGCCAGAGGGATAGGCAGAGTCACAGACCTTGAGGACCTTGGCCAAGATTCTTGGGGTGGGGGACTGGGTTGGTGGCCTGGATGAATTCTCAATTAGAAAATTGCATTCTAGGTTCCAGTTGCCTCTATTCCCTGTGGCGTGTGGTTGTCACTGACAGCTTGGCCTTCTACCTCAAGCAAGCTGCTTTTGGAGAGACACAGACTAGGGGGTTGCGGGCGGGGGTTGGGGGCTGACTTTATTGCCCAGCACCACAATTTGTTGACTGTGTGTAACTTCTCCCCAAAGAGAGACCCCAAAGAGAGAAAGGGATACCAGTGAAGGCCATTCAGGGACCCATGTTTAAGCGGGTCCCCCAGGCTAATTTCTTTCTTGTGAGGAAGCCTTCATGACAGTCAACGCACTTTCACATGTGGCCTCTCCCCGACCCTCACTGGCAGGGTGGAGACTGTGAGTCCCCATTTCACAGACACGACATTGGGGTTCAGAGAAATGAAGTGAGGTGCCCGAGGCCATCCAGTAAATAGAGGACAAAGCTCTTTCGCAATCCCTTGGGCCTGGCCCTTGGAAACTGATGAAGTGATGATGGGTGAGAGTCAGACTTGCAGCAGGAAAAGGGCAAACAGGGCAGGGGAGGATTGCCCGGATGTCCTGGCCAGGAGGTGTGTCCGTGGGAGAAGCAGCCTGGCTCAGAGCCCAAGTCCAGCAGGCTGGGGGGAGGGTGGCCTCATGGCTCCAGTCAGCCCAGCTGGGCCTGCAGGGACCCCTGGTCAGGGCAGGGGCTTTTCAGCGTAAAACACTAACAGGGGCATTGAGAGGATTACCCGGGGGAGGGGGGTGCGTCCCGTGCTTAGCTTAGGGCGTGGCTCATGTTCGCTCTCAATATTATTTATTTCTCTCCCAAAGAGAACAAGCAGGATGTCCTCTGGCCCCATGGTGCCTGCTCCTCAGCCCAACAGGAGCCGCTGTGGAATAGCCACTGTGTGCTTAACATACATGCAGACATTTGATTTAATTCTCAGCACTGGGTGGTTGGTATCATTATCTCCATTTTACAGAGGAGAAAATGGCTCAAGGTCATAGAGCATCTAAGAAACAGGTCACAGGCCCACACCAGACTGTGGCCGACCCCAGGCCTGTGTCCTTTCCTGGAGCCTGGCGTTCCTGCTCCACCACCCCTGGGCCGCAGAGTCCCCCCCTGGCATTTGGCTCAGCCCTGTGGTGGACTGTCCTGGGACTGGTTTTCATTTAGCCCTGGACTGGCTAGTCAGTTCCTTCATCCTGCTCCCACTTTGGGTCTTATTTATTTCCTTCTCGGGGGTCTGTCCACACACTTCCATGCTTTGCCTGCCCATAACTGTCCCTGTTGCTCATGACAGTTTGGGTTTGAGTACTGGCGTCCTGAATTCTGGAAGACCCCTCAGTTCTGAGCAAGTCGCCCAGTAGGTCACCTTGCCATCCCCACAGACGTACCCCTACTGGGCCAGGAGACCCAGCAATGAGTGAAACAGACACCAGCACCCCCACTGAGGGAGCCAATGATCTGACAGAAGATAGAGACATCCAAGGAATATCTCCCCTCCCAAGAGAAGACAGAGCGGTGTATAGGGATGGGGCGGGAAAAGGCTTAGCCCCAGCAAACTGGGGGCAGAGAGGAGCGGCAGAGCCTTAGAGAGGTTGGGGAGATGGCAACTGGCCTGGTTTCTCCAAGGAAACTACCCCACCACGCATCTTCACATGGGCATGTCTCTGTGTGTTCGTGTGTGTGTGTCTGTGTGGTAGGTGCATGTGTATGTGTGTAACACACGGCAGGAGTGCAGAAAGCCCTTGCTGGATGAGTGAATGAAGTGCACCTGGTCCCTCCAGGATAGCCCCCACTCCCAGGTCCTGGGCCAGAGGCCCTTCCTCCAAGTACACTTTAGTGCCCTGCAGAGAGCTCTGGAGGGCTTCAGGTCTCCCCAGCGGGGTCTCCTGTGTCTCCTGGGGAACTAAGGCCCAGAGAGTGTGTGCGTCTTGCCTGAGGACTTGCCTCTGCAGGAGAAAGTTCCAGGCCATCCACAGACACTCCCAAGCCCTCAAACCCTGCTCTCCAGCTGTGCCAGGGATTCTCTGCTCCCTAAGGGTCTGGAAACTTCTGGCCTCTGGAGCAACAACCTTGTCCCTCATGGCCAGGGCAGACCTCTCCATCTGAGTCCCTTGGGGAAGCTCCTAGCATGTTAGCCCCCCAGTCTTTCCTGTGGAGCAGAAGGCCTTCCTGAAATGCAGCTGAGATGAAGTCACTGCCCTGGTTAAAGCCTCCCAAAGCTTTCCCTTGCTCTTGGGGTCAAGCCCAGCCTCCTCAACCTGGCAGTGGGGCCTGTGTGAGTCCTGCCTACTGGCCCTCTTCCCCAGGACTCCACCCCCACTACCCACCTCTAGGCTAATCTTGCTGGCCTTTCCTCGGCCTCCTCCGCATGTGCACATGCTTTTTCCTGGGCTTGGAGTGCTCTTCCTGCCTTCCTCCGAAACACTCAGCACACTGGCTCCTTCTTCAGGGAGCTGCTCCTCTGCCTTCTGCCTCCTGAGTTGGGTGCCCACGCACACCCTGTTTCCTGTTGGTAGTCAACCAATATGTGGACTTGGGCAAGTTACTTTACCCTCCTCCATCATTGCTGCAGAGTGGGGATACCAGCACCTGCTCACGGTGGTTCACAGTGGGGCCGGCCGGGAGCCTGGACCAGTGAGTGATGGTTCCCGTTCCCTTGGGGGACCCTAACGGCGGTTGAGGATGGCGTCTGGGGGCGCTCTGCGAGTGGGGAAATTCCCCTCAACCCAGTGCGGCGGCCAGCGTTGGGCCTGCCAGAGAGAAGCCCCCTTTCTGCCCTGGAGGCCAGGCGCGGGCCAAGGAGACCCCCCCTGCCTGAATGTGCCCTAAACCCGGGGGTTTAGACTAGAGGGGTGCTCGACGGGCCTGCATGTTGGGTGTCTGCAGATGAACGGCGACGAAATCCTGAGGCCAATGAGCCTCCGTGCGCACGCGCGCTGGTGACACCTCCTCCCTCTCCCAGGGAAGCGCAGCCCGGGGAGGGGCACTTGTTGCCGCAGGATGGTTGCTGGTGACCCGGCTGGATTAATGTCATCTGTGGACTGCCTGCGCTGTGCGAGCAGTGGCTCCCTCCTACCACTAGGTGGGGATCTGGAGTCGTTCAAACCAGGAGTCCGGGGCTTGCTTGGGTTCAGGCCTGCAGCCCCTCGCCCTCTTGCCGCCAGCCAGGGTTTCCCAGCCTGCCTGACTGCCGCCTCCCGGGCGCTGGGCCCGCACCCTGTGCCTCCACTCTCATTTCTAGGTAGGTCCTGCTGCCAGGGAATAACATTGAGGGAAATGAATGAGAACACGGACTGTGCAGCCAAAGAGGCCTGGTTTCAAATCCCAGCTGCACCTTTAGTTCTGGGGATTTGGCTCGTTGGGCCTCCACTTTCCTCATCTCTAAAATAGACTCGTCTACTTATTCTGCAAAGGACAGGGGGAAATATGACTGCCCTGATCGCCACCCAGAGTGGGAGGAATGGACAGTGTTCTGTGTCCTCTAAGGCCTCACATAGGACAGCTAACACAGACAGCGCCTGTGTGCCAAGACTTCCTCATGCTCCTGTCTCACTGACAGAAACTTACCTGTCCCAGGGCTCCTCCCTGGGGACCTTGCTGGGAGAGAGGGGCCCATCTGACTTAATGCACTGCCTTTCCAGGTGCTGCGCTTGCAGCTTCCATCCGAGCCAGGGTGGGGGACCAGATTCTGGCCTGGGTCCCAGGGGCACCATTGCAGAGGCACAGATGTCCCCCCCGCCCCACCTCCCATGCCCTTCACACAAGGTGCCTGCCTCTTCTTCATCCATCAGGCTCTGGGCCAGGGCTGAGGGATAATTTCCCTTCTCTCCCATTCACAGGCAGGAAAACTGAGGTTCAGAGAATCCAGGACAGGTTCTATCAGTGGGGAAAAAAGGAAGGGTTGGCCCAGGGAAAGGGAACATGGAGATTAGTGTTCCTTCTAAGTCACCAGTCTTGGTCTTGGCCACCTTGGTTCAGGTGTCCCCTTCTCCTATGTGTCACTGATCTTTCCCCTGACATAGGAGGGATTTGTATGACAGTCCCCATCTGTTCAGACACCAGAACCTGCCAAGCCCACAGGGAGCTGCCCTCGCTGACTCTCAACCCTTTGGGAGCCGGAGGTCTCTTCCCCAGGGTGGAAAGACAGAGGTTTAGAAGGGGTTAACTCTTCTTGCTTTCACATCACTGCAACAAGTATGTGTTGAGCAACGGCCACAGTGTCATGTGCTGCGCGTCTTCCCTCTTTCTCTCACATGCTCTGGACTCCTTGCCATTTTTTCTTTCTTTTTAAAAATTGAGGCCGGGAGCGGCGGCTCATGCCTGTAATCCCAGCACTTTGGGAGGACAAGGCAGGTGGATCTCCTGAGATCAGGAATTCGAGACCAGCCTGACCAGTATGATGAAACCCCGTCTCTACTAAATATACAGAAATTAGCCGGCATGGTGGTATGTGCCTGTAATCCCAGCTACTCGGGAGGCTGAGGAAGGAGAATCACTTTAACCTGGGAGGTGGAGGTTGCCGTGAGCCAAGATTGCACTATTGAACTCCAGCCTGTGCAACAAGAGTGAAACTCTGTCTCAAAAAAATTTTTTTGAGATTTATTTGCATAAAAATGTAATATTAAAGGATACAATTCATTGGTTTTTACTGTATTTACAGTGAGATCCCATGGATTTGCCCACTCTGGACATTTTGTACCAATTGAATCTATAATATACTCTGTGTTTTTTTGTAACGGGCTTCTTCCACTTAGCCTAATGTTTTCAAGGCTTACCTATGCTGTAGCACATACTGATATTTTAATCCTTTTATAGCTGAATCATATTCCATTACGTGGCGATACCATGTTTTATTTATTCACTGTCAGTTGATGGGCATTTAGATTTTTTCCACTTTTGACTATTGTGAATAATGCTGCTCTGAACATTGATGTTCAAGTCTTTGTGTGAATATACGTCTTCATTTCTCTTGGGTATGTCTAGGAGTGGAATTGCTGGATCAAATGATAACTCTCACTTTTTTCCCCACCAGCAGTTAATGCTAACTTTTTGAGGAACCACCAAAGTGTTTATCAAAGTGCCTGTACCATGGTACCCTCCCACCAGCAATTCCTGCCATTTCTTGAATGTGCCAGACACACTCGTCCTTGGTCCCTGACTTCTTTCTTGGAGAGGCCATCATTGGCCATCTGATGTAAAACAGGAGCCTATTTTCGCCCTCTCGCTCCCTTCCTCCCTCTCTTTGCTTATTGATATTGGACATGCTGAGACTATTTTACTTACTTATTTTGTTTATTGTTTCCCCTCACTAGAATGGAGCTTTGTTCATTGTTCTAACATTGCTCCTAGAACATTGCCTGGCACATATAGGTGTTCAATCAATGTTTGTTGAGTAACATGAGTGAAGAAATGTAGGGTGCCAAGCTGGGTACACAGGGCATAGCATGGTGAGATCCCATGGAAATGGACCAAGTGTTACTGAGGCCACAGGGAGGTAAACTGTGTGTCACCGAGGCCTCCTGCCTGGACATTTCTTTACCTATTGAGTTGGCCATGGGGGTTCAGGACCACCTATGCTCTCGCCCTCATCAGACCAGCAGAGAAGAAGAACTGGGCCTCCTCCCTCAAACTAGGCAAGAGGTGGGGTAACAGGTTAGTTAGCCACGTAGTCATCACGACAGTTCCATCTATTTGTTGGGACACTGTAGACAGTGCCATCGCTGAGTGAAAGGATTTGAAGGGTGGCAACTGGAGAGGGTATTCAAGTGTGTCAGTGCCCTGCGTCAGCCCCGTCTGTCCCCATCCAGGTCTCAGTCTGCCTTGCAGACCCAGATGTGAGAGCTGCTCAGCAGGGAAGGACGCTGGCCTTTCCCCATGCCAGGCGTGAGGGTCACAGTCCTGGCTGTCCAGCCGATCCAGTGAGTCTTTTATGGCTTCACCTCAGCTGGCCTCTGGACATATTAGTCAGGAATCCTTCAGTCGTAAGGACAGAAATCCAAACTCAAGCTGAAGAAAAAGGGCAGTTTATTGGCAAGCACAGGACCTGGGAAGTGCAGGGGAGGGGCAGCCGGCCTTCAGAATGCTCGCTGTCTCTGTCTCTCTGCTTTCTCTCTCATTTCTTTTCTCTGTGTGTTGGCATCACTCTCTCCTACCACAGATGGGCTTCTTCACTCTTCTACCACAGGGAGCTTGGCTGCAGGCAGCTGTGGGTTACAGAAATCCAGCTTAGTGGCTTAAAAGGAAAGGAAATGACTCTGCTCTTCTACTTAGAACAATCACAGGGAAACACTCAGATGGGCCCCCTGGGATCATATGCCCACCTCCCTCCTCCACCCGTACAAACAACCCATTCTCCTTGGCCACTATTGTCAGTTGTGGCTACACCAAAAAACCAGGCTTGCTGGTCTCTCTCTCTCTCTCTCAAAATGCATGCTGACTGCCAAGTACTTCGCAATCTCTCTCTCTCTTTTTTTCTTTGAGACAGGGTCTCATTCAGTCATCCAGACTGGAGTGCAGTGGCATGATCACAGCTCATCACAGCCTCAACTTCCTGGACTCAGGTGATCCTCCCACCTCAGCCTCCCAAGTAGCTGGGACTACTGGCACATGCCACTATCCCCAGCTTTTTTTTTTTTTTTAGAGACTGGGCTTTTGCTGTGTTTCCCAGGTTAGTCTCGAACTCTTCGGCTTAAGAAATCTTCCTGCCTGGCCTCCCAAAGTGCCCGGATTACAGCCATAAGCCACTGCGCCTGGTCTCATTTCTCTTAATCCACACAACTGCTCTAGAGAAATATATACTGGTCAGGGCTCTTTTAGCTCCTACTGACAAAAGCCCAACTCAAATTAGTTTAAGCTGGAAAGGGAATGTATTATTCTACATAACTGATAAAAGCAGGAGTAGACTTCAGGCATAGCTTGTTCCAGGGAGTCAAATAAGCCTGGGCTCTTATTGGCTCCAGCTCTTAGCTGGACTTTCCTTTCTATTGGCTCAGCTCTCAGGTACATCCGACCCAAGCAGCAGGAAAAAAGGACTAGGGCAGCCTAGGCTCAGATGGTCTTTAGAACCGTTATTCCCAGGGGAAGGGGGAGACTGCTTTCTGTGCACAGAGCTAACTATCTCGGGAGACTGGTTTATTCCCATGAGGGTCCAATATCTACTCAGGACACAGGACAAAGACAACCATATTTGGCCAGGCCAGGTCATGTGCCTACTCCTGCAGCAAGAGGATGAGACAGAGCTGTGAGGAGTAATGCCACCGGAGCAGGAACAGGGCAGACTGATTGGATGTGGCCAGCTATATGATTTTCCCATTGCACAGATGAGGCTTGGAGAGATAAGGTAACTTCCAGTACCATAGAGCTAGAGACACAATCAGGATTCAAACGCACGTCTGTCATCTCTTCCCAGAAAATCGCCCTGCCTCCTTTTAAAGTGCTGAGTTAAAACATCCCTTGAAGAAGTAGATTCCTGTTGACAGCCATATCATTTCCAGTACCCCTTGCAGCAACTGCCACAGAGAGGATTGCTTGGGAGGAGGGGTTGGCCACACTCTCAGATAAGATCCTTTACCAGATCTCTGTGGTTGAAACGGTCTCTGGTCATTGACTCCAGGTGTCATACTGAATCATCAATCCAAACAAGGTTTGATTTTTGGCAAGGGTGCCAAGACCATTCAGTGAGGGAAGGATAGTCTTTTCAACAAATGGTGTGGGAAAAACTGGATGTCCACATGCAAAAGAATGAAGTTGAACCCTTACCTTACATGATATACAAAATTAAACCCCCAATGCATCAAAGACCTAAACTTAAGAGCTAAAGCTATAAAACTCTTAGAAGAAATCACAGGGGGAAATCACAAGGCTGGGCTGACACCCTGGGGTGCACAGGCACAGCCCCAGAAAGCCGAGAGCAAGGTTTCCCAAACTTGACACTACTGCCATTTGGGGCCTGAGAATTCCACATTGTAGGGGCAGCCCTGTGCATTGTAGGAGAGTTAGCAGCATCCCTGGCCTCTACCCACTACATGCTGGTGACAGGTTGTGAAAACCAAATATGTCCCCAAACATTGCCAGATGTCCCTCAATGTCCATATGAGCCACCACACCAGTCCTGGATGTGGAGCAATTGGAACTCATGTACATTCTGTTGAAAATGTAAAATGGTGAAGTTTCTGTGGCAAACAGTATCGTGGTTCTCCACAAAGCTAAACATAGAGTTACCACATGGTCCAGCAAGTGCACTCTTAGGTATATACCCAAAGGAATTGAAAACAGACACTCACACAGATACTTGTACACCAGTGTATATTGCAGCCTTATCCACAGTAGCTGAAAGTTGAATACAATCTCAATGTCCATTAACAGATGAATGTGGTACATAAGGTGGTGCATACATTCAATGGAATATTATTCAGCCATACAAATGAGTGAAGTTTTGATACATGCTATTTGCTCTATATTGTATATACATGCTATAAAATATAGAGAAAACTTGAAATCATGATGCTAAAGTGAAATAAGCTAGACACAAATGGACAAATATTGTATGATTGTGCTTGGCTGAAATATCTACAATAGGAAAAGTCATGGAAACAGAAAGGAGAGTAGAGGTTACCAGGGGCTGGGAGGAGAGGGGAATGAGGAGTTATTGCTTAATGAGTACAGAGTTTCTGTTTGGAATGCCAAGAAGTTTCAGAAACAGATTGTGGTGATAGTTGCATAACAATGTGAGTGTACTTAATGCCCCTAAACTGTACACCTAAAATGGTTTAAATGGGAAATTTTATGTTGTATATGTGTATTTTGTCCCAACTTTAAAAATATGGGGGCTGGGCACAGTGGCTCATATCTGTAATCCCAGCACTTTTTGGGAGGCTGAGGTGGACAGATGACCTGAGGTCAGGCGTTTGAGACCAGCCAGGCCAATATGGCGAAACCCCATCTCCACTATAAATACAAAACTAGCCAGGAGTAGTGGTGGCTACCTATAATCTCAGCTATTCGGGAAGCTGCGGCAGGAGAATCGCTTGAACCCAGGATGCAGAGGTTGCAGTGAGCGGCTGCACTGTACTCCAGCCTGGGTGACAGAGTGAAATAAATTAAAAATAAATAATGATAATAAAATTAAAATTAAAATAGGACATGAACGTAACAAATGTACCCCTCTGCTTGGGGATGTTGAAAATGGGGGAGGCTGTGCATGTGTTGGGGGGCAGAGGGAATATGGGAAAACCTCTTATGAATGAACAAATTAGTATGAAGAGACAAATACCTTTCTCTCAATTTTGCGGTCAAGCCAAAACTGCTCTAAAAAATTTTAAAAGGATATGCATCTTGCACATAGAGAGGTCTACTTGACAATTTGTTTTCCAACAAATATGTATTGAGCAAGCATTCAGTGCAGGCGTCTGGTTGGCACTGGGTGGTCCATGACCCAGTTGTGCCCTCAGGGGGCCTGGGACTGCAGCGGAGCTTGCCAAGTTCTCAAAGAGAGAGGGCAGCTGGATGAGAAGGACATGTTGAGAGCAAAGAACATGAATTTGCCTTCTCAGTGTTTCCAAACTGCCCAGGGCATTGATTAAAAGCATTAAAGTCATCTGAGCTCTATCCTGACCTACTGAGTCTGAACGTGCTTGGCTAGATCTTCATTGCACAGCCAGAGGACTTGAACTAGGAGGGAGTGAGAAGGGCCGCTCAGCTTCCTCCCTGCCCGTGGCCAATGAGGATTCACCAACTTCGTTTTCTCCACTCCTAGAGCCTCACGCCCTGGCTGCCAGAAGTGGCCCTGTCTAAAGCTCTCTCCTTAGGAGAAGCTCCTGACTTTGCGTCCATCTTGGGAGAAACAGAAAACAGCTCTCCCACCCTCTCCATCCCACCATCTTTCAGAAGAATAAAGGCTTATTAAAAACTTCTGCAACTTGGGCAAAGTACCGATCCTTTGCGTAGGTGGTGTTTCTGCTCCTCTGGCCTGAAAACTCAACGCTAACCCAGTACCCCTGGCGAACACATCCCCCTTGTTGAGAATGGTGGGTGTGGGGGTGTGGGGGTGAGTTCTGCCCTCTGCTCACTCAGGCCTCAGGAGCCGAGGTCACCATGCACCTGCTACTCTTTGGGCACCCATTTTGTTTTCGTGGGCCAAGCCCTGGAATGGGGAAGGCATATGTGGACAGTGGGCAGAGACATTGAGGGAAGGTCTGTGTCTCAGCCAGAGATCACCTGGCACCTTGGGGTCAGCCACTAGACCCCTTCCTAAGGCTGGTTGGGCGCTGACTTAGGCCTCCCCAGCATACCAGTCCTTTGGGCAGAGGGCAAGAGTTCAGGCCTCAGCTGTTCTTCCCCACCTAGAAGAGGGTAGCTGTCTTCTATTTGAGCATATGCCTTGGGATCGTATTTTAAAATCCTAAATCAGGACAGCAGACCTGATAAATAATTTGTGAATTGATCGATGTGTAAAGTCCTTTAAAGGTATCCAAGTCAAATCAGTTACATATTGAATACATTTCTTGAAAAGAATGCAGCCAAAGTAGACTCTGTCCTGGAAATGTGAGGCCAGGTGTTCTTAAACAGGGGCAATTTTGGACCCCAAGGGACATCTGGCAATGTTTGGGGACATATTTGGTTTTCACAACCTGTCACCAGCATGTAGTGGGTAGAGGCCAGGGATGCTGCTAACTATCCTACAATGCACAGGGCTGCCCCCACAATGTGGAATTCTCAGGCCCCAAATGGCAGTAGTGTCAAGTTTGGGAAACCTTGCTCTCGGCTTTCTGGGGCTGTACCTGTGCACCCCAGGGTGTCAGCCCAGCCTTGATTTTTTCCTCATACTTCATATCTACTTTTGGTCCTGTTTGTGACACTATTGTCAGAGGGTAGAGGCTTGGAACCCCTCAGCTCTCTGCTGCTTCCTTTTTTGTTGGCAGATGCAGGGAGATGACTGCCTTTGAAGAGGTACCTCAGGTACCAACCCAAGCCTGGCAAGGGGCAGGGGGTGTCTTGAATAAGCGTCTCCCACTGGGGAGACGAGAGCAGAGACTGGATGCAGCAAGAGGGTGGGAAGGAGCACTGGATTTAGAGGGAGAGGCGCGGGGTCCAGCTCTGTCCGACTCCACCTCTAACCTGGCCATTTAGCCTCTGTGCCTCAGTTTCCTCCTCTGTCCATTGGGCACAGGTTCTAAACAGGGTTATTTGTGAGGGTTAGGGAGAGGAAGGATGGGACAGGGTTGTGGAAAGCACTAAGGCTGGGCAGCAGCAACTTGTGGAGTCCCCACTGTGAATGCTGATTTAGGAGGACCCCAGCTGGGCTGGCAGGTTGGGAGAGGGTAGGGCTGGGCAGAGAGAATGTAGAGCGGAACGCTGGGAGTGCGGGCTCTCTAGTTACAGTGACCTGCAGGCAACTGGTGTGCCTGGAGCACAGAAACGGACTGGCTGGCAAGATAGTGCCAGGCAGCACGTGGAGACTCCCATCTGGGGGCGCTGCTTTCCTTTGTAGCTCTCAGACAGAGGGAGCAGGAGGCCTGCCTGAGTCTGGATGTGCACCCAGGCCTCACGCCTGGAGGTTAGCGCAGGGAACGATATGCTGGAGCAGGTGGGCTCCATGTATTTGGCCAAAAGCATGTTGAGGTTGGCACCATGGTTCACACCTGTAATCCCAACACTTTGGGAGGCTAAGGTGGGAGGATCACTTGAGCCCAGGAGTTTGAGTCCAGTTGGACAATATAGCAAGACCCCATTTCTAAAAAAAAAATTTTTTTTTTTTTAATTAGCTAGGTGTGGTGTTATGCGCCTGTAGTCCCAGCCTGGAATGGCTGAGATAGAAGGATCACTTGAGCCTAGGAGGTCGAGGTTGCAGTGAGCCAAGGCCACACCACTGCACTCCAGCCTGGGCAACAGAGCGAGACGCCATTAAAAAAAAAAAGATAAATTAGAAGGATTTGAAAGTCCCAAAAGCATCCGTGTGTGTGTGTTCATGTGGGTGTGTGTAATTTTTTACATGTGTAATTAATTTTAAAAAATTAAAAAAAAATTTTTTTTGTTGTAATGTTTTCTGAGACGGAGTCTTGCTGTCGTCCAGACTGGAGTGCAGTGGCAAAATCTCGGCTCAATGCCACCTCCAGCTCCTGGGTTCAAGCGATTCTCCTGCCTCAGCCTCCTGAGTAGCTGGGACTACAGGTGTGTAATTTTTTTTAGAGGAGGTATTGGAGTACAGAGGTCACACTTGCTGCCCAGAACTTAGAAATAGACACTCACTGACTATCAGTGTGACCTTTGGGCTGTTATTCAGCTTTCCTCTACTTCAGTTTTCTCATTTACAGAAGGTGAGTCATAATGATGGGGCCAAAGGAATGCAGGAGCCCACTGAAAGAGCTCCCAGTGGCCAAAGCTGGAACAATTCCAGCAACAAAATACATAACATGCTACTGAATTATAACCCAACATATAACACAAAGATCCAGGAGTTATACTGACACAAATAAATGATTGAGTAAAATAAGTTAATCAATGGGAGAGAACAGACAAATCTGTGAAGAAGAACTCCAAATATTGATATAGATACTCCCTGCTCAAGAAGGTGGAGTGTAACTCCCCACTTCTGAAGCGTGGGCTGTGCCAGTGATTTCCTTCCAGCTACTACAGTATGGAAAGGGGCAAAAGGAATCCCTTTACAGTGGAAAGTTAGCAAACACTACCTCACTTTGGTGACCAAGGCTAGCATCATTAGTGAGAAGTCATAACGTGTCTTTGATATGATTGATAAGAAGGACATCCCACTTCTCTGGCCTTCCTCCCCTAAACCCATAACTTCAGCCTAATCATAAGAAAAATACCAAACGAATCCCAATCAAGGAACATTCCACCAAATGCCTGACAGCACTTCCTAAAACTGTTCAAGACATCAAGCACAAGGAATGTCTGAGAAACTGGCACAGCCAAGAGGAGCCTACAGAGACATGAAAATGAAATGCAATGTGGTCTCCTGGATGGAATCCTAGAACAGAAAAAGGACATTCGGTAAAAAAAGTTAAGCAAGTCTGAAAGAAGTGTGGTTGTTAGTTGTAACAAACTGATATGGTTTGGCTGTATCCCCACCCAAATCTCATCTTGAATTCCCATGTGTTGTGGGAGGGAACAGGTGAAGGTAATTTAATCATGGGGGCAGTTTTCTCCATACTGTTCTCATGATAATGAGCAAATCTCACGAGATCTGATGGTTTTATAAGCATCTGGTATCTCCCCTTATACTCATTCTCTCTCCTGCCGCCCTGTGAAGAGGTGCCTTCCACCATGATTGTAAGTCTCCTGAGGCCTTGCCAGCTATGCAGAACTGTGAGTCAATTAAACTTCTTTACTTTATAAATTACCCAGTCTCAGATAGTTCTTCATAGCAGTGTGAGAACGGACTAATACACAAACAAAACATACCATATTAATGTAAGACGTTAACAATAGAAGAAACTGGGTGTCAGGCAGAATATGGGAAGTCTATGTGCTGTTTTTGCAACTTTTCTATAAATCTATTCTAAAATTAAGAGTTTATTTTTAAAAGTAAGTAATAGTGCCTACATTATGTTGCTGCATTCAATAAGTGATTTATATCAAGCATTTGGTGCACTGATATATGGTGTTTAATGTTAGCTATTATTTATCATTATTGTTCTTATTTCTATTTTTCTTATTACAATAGCTATGTATACTCATTACAGAAAAATTTACAAATGAGCCAAAGAAAAACATAAGCCAAAGAAGAACAACCGCAACCCTACACTCTCAGAGACAACCACTGGTCACACCTTGCTGTGGATCCCTCCCGAGGTATCATTAATTTTTATAAAGCTTGGATCACTCCATACATAGAGTTCAGTAAATGGTCATAATTTATTTAAGTAACCCATAAATTATTTGATATTTAGGTTGTTCTAACTCTTTGCTCTCACAAATAGGCAAGAGCACATAATGGACTAAGCATTAATTAGAAAGAAACAAGAAAACCCTGAAAAATTATAAAAACCTGACACTAATGCCGAAATAAGCACAGAGGATGCTCAGTAGTTAATCAAATGGCCTTATCAGAAAATCCGATGGCTGACTTTTCTTTTCTAGATCTGTTTTATTTCATAATTTAAAAATATTTTTTTTAAATGTAAAGAGGGAAAGATCGCCTGGCAAAATTTGTTTTTAGAGCTTAAAAACTTCATTTATTTATGATGATGATAATTTTTTTTAGAAAAGCTAAATTTGCTCAGTGGATTAGTGTAGGCATTTTATCCCTCCCTGTGCTTTCTTTCCAAAAAGTATTTATTTGTCTATTTTGAGAGTATCATTTTATCCTTTTTATTGTATATTTTAAGGTGTACCACTTGATTCGATATACATTGTGAAATAATCACTGCCATAAAGACCACTGACATATCCGTCACCTCACATAGTTACCTTTTCAAATGCATGGTGAGAAAACTTGGGATCTACCTTCTTAGCAAATTTCAAGCATATGGTACAGTACTGTTACCTGTAGTCATCAGGCTTTATATGAAATCTCCAGAACTCATTCATCTTGCATAACTGAAACTTTGCACCCTTTGACCAACATCTTCTTATCTTCCCCTTCCCCGAGCCCCTGGTAACGATCATTCTCTTCTTTGTTTCTATGAGTTTGACTATTTTAGATTCCACATACAAGTGAGATCTTACAGATTTGTGTTTCTGTGTCTGGCCTATTCACTTAGCATAATGTCCTTCAGGCCTATCCAGGTTGTTGCAAATGACAAGATTTTGTTTTTTCCTTTTTAAGGTAGGATAATATTTCATTGTATATGTATGCACCATATTTTCTTTATTCATTCATTATTTTTTTCATTTTTTATTTTTGTTTTGAGACTGATTCTCACTCTACCACCCAGGCTGGAGTGCAGTGGTATAATCTCGGCTCCCTGCAACCTCTGCCTCCTGAGTTCAAGTGATTCTCCTGCCTCAGCCTCCCGAGTACCTAGGATTATAGGCGTCCACCACCATGCCCAGCTAATTTTTGTATTTTTAGTAGAGATGGGATTTCACCATGTTGGCCAGGCTGGTCTCAAACTCCTGACTTTAAGTGATCCACCGGCCTCGGCCTCCCAAAGTGCTGGGATTACAGGAGTGAGCCACCACGCCCAGCCTTATTCATTTATTGTTGATGGACATTTAGGTTATTTTCATATCGTTGCTATTTTGAATAATGCTGCACTGAAAATAGGAGTGCAGGTAACTTTTCAAGACCTTGATTTCAATTCCTCTGGACAAGTACCTAGAAGTGGGATTGCTGGATTATATGGTACTTCTATTTTAATTTTTTGAGACACTTTCATACTATTTTCCATAATGGCCATACCAATTTATATCCCCTCCAACAGTATACATAAGGGTTCCCTTTTCTTCACACCCTCACCAACACTTATCTTTTATTTTTTTAATACAAGTTGAGTGTCCCTTATCTGAAATGCTCAGGACCAGAAGTATTTTTGAATTTTTTTTTTTTTTTTTTTTTTTGATTTAGAGTCTTGCTCTGTTGCCCAGGCTGGAGTGCAGTTGTGCCATCTCAGCTCACTGCAAACTCCACCTCCCAGGTTCAAGCAATTCTCTACCTCAGCCTCCCGAGTAGCTGGGATTATAGGCACCCACCACCATGCCTGGCTAATTTTCATATTTTTAGTAGAGATGGGGTTTCACCATGTTGACCAGGCTGATCTTGAACTCCTGACCTCGTGATCCACCCGCCTCGGCCTCCCAAAGTGCTGGGATTACAGGTGTGAGCCACTGCGCCTGGCCGAGCATTTTGGATTTTTTTTAAAAGCTTGGAATATTTGCATATATATAATGAGGTATCTTGGGAATGGAACCCAAGTCTAAACACACAATTCATTTATGTTTTGTATATACTTTATACACATAGCCTGAAGGTAATTTTATACAATGTTTTAAATAATTTTGTGCATGAAACAAAGTTCGTGTACACTGAACCATCAGAAAGCAAAGGTGCCACGATATCTGCCACCAATGTGGACAATCTGTGGTTGTTTGGCATTGCCATCATGCCTGAATCAGAATTTATATGCTACTAATTAAACAATCATTTTCTTACATTTATTCATACATAAGTACTTAACAGTAAAAGTATGACATACCTTTTTTTTTTGGGGGGGGGACAGGGTCTCACTACTGTGTCACCCAGGTTAAAAGGCAGTGGTGTGAACATGGCTCAATGCAGCCTTGACCTCCTGGGCTCAAGCAATCCTCCCGCCTCAGCCTCCCAAGTAGCTGAGATTGCAGGCACACAACACCATGCCCTGCTAATTTTTAAAATTATTTCTTATTCAACAGAGTCTCAGCATGTTACCCAGGCCGGTCTCGAACTCTTGGCTCAAGCAACCCTCCTGCTTTGACCTCCCAAAGTGCTGGGATTAGAGGCATGAGCCGCCACACCCAGTCAACAACAGATTTTGTCTTCGAAGTGTCTTTTTGATTTTATAAACGAACATGATTTCTTGTTCTGTTATGAATGTATGCTGCTTTAGTCCTTCAATAAGCCCATCATACATTTTCACCAGGCCATCTATAGACATTTTTCCTGCAAAAAATGTTAACAATGTCATCTTCATTGCCACTATTATCATGATCACTTTCATTTGGAGCCATTTGGCTATTTCACCATCAGCCAATGAGTAAACAACTAGAGCCCTATTATCAAGGTCAAAAACCCCTTTGATATCTGGTTCTTCTAACTCATTGGCAGACTCTGAAGGTATATTTTTTGCACATGAAAGAAGGTCAGATATCATTTTGTTCTCACTTGACACCAATTATTTCTCACTTGATACACAATTCTTCAAAGTCCCACCTTGTTCATCATCATCACTTAACATAGTCAAAGGCCAGAGGTCACACCAGGCATGCACAACTGTCTTCAGTCACTGTGTTCCAAGCACTGGCAACAGTATATGTGGCATCCTTCAAGTCACCTCCTTTTGAAAACCTTCTGCACTCATGCCTCTGCTCACTGCTGCTAGCATTCTGTTCAATAAAGTGTTTCTACATCTACTTTTCATTGACCTAAGGATACTCTGGTCACATTGAATTAATGAAGTCACATCTGGGGGAAAGTACATGGCATAAACATTATTTTTTGTGTGAGAGAATTTCAGCTGGAGAATGAGCAGAACAGTAATCAAGGAATAACAAAGTCTTACATCATCATGCATTCCAGCTTCCCTGCAGTGAGCACTAGCCACTGGTACAAAATGTTTGTGAAACCAGTCATAAAAGATGTCCGTGATGATCCATGATTTTTGTTAGCATAGTAGCAGACTGGTAAGAGATCTCCTCCTTGGCCAGGCGTTGTGGCTCACGTCTGTAATCCCAGCACTTTGGGAGGCCAAGGCAGGCGGATCACAAGGTCGGGAGATCGAGACCATCCTGGCTAACACGGTGAAACCCCGTCTCTACTGAAAATACAAAAAATTAGCCTGATGTGGTGGCAGGAGCCTGTAGTCCCAGCTACTCGGGAGGCTGAGGCAGGAGAATGGTGTGAACCTGGGAGGCGGAACTTGCAGTGAACCGAGATCACGCCACTGCACTCCAGCCTGGGCGGCCAGCGATACTCTGTCTCAAAAAAAAAAAAAAAAGGGATCTCCTCCTTGATAACAGTGAGGATGCAAGCTTTTGCCAACCACAGCAAGTTTATACTTACAGATGCTTGCTACATTAGCACATCCCAGCAGGGTTACTCTATCCTTGGCATCTCTTTTTTTTTTTTTTTGAGACAGAGTCTTGCTCTGTTGCCCAGGCTGGAGTGCAATGGCGTGATCCCGGCTCACTGCCAACCTCTATCACCCAGCTTCAAGCGATTCTCGTGCCTCAGCCTCACCAGTAGCTGGGACTACAGGCGTGTGCCACCACGTCCTACTATTTTTTCTGTATTTTTAATAGAGATACAGTTTCACCATGTTGGCCAGGTTGTTCTCAAACTCCTGACCTCAAGTGATCTACCTGCCTTGGCCTCCCAAAATGCTGGGATTACAGGCATGAGCCACCATGCCCAGTCTATCCTTGGCATCCTTAATTACTGTCTCATCAACTGTAGTCAGTGTCTTTCTGGAGCAATAATGCCAAAACAGTGATGTTTCATCAGCATTATAGACTAGTTCTGGCATCAGATTTTTATTAGTGATGACTCAGGCAAACTTGTCAATGAATTTCTTTGCTACTTCATGATCAGCAGATGCTTTATCACCACAAATCTTTAAAAATTTAGTGCTATTTTTTCTTAAATTTCTGAAACCAGCCTGTTGAACATTCGCAGTTCCCTTCAATTTTCAGTTCACTGTGATAGATCTTTTCTTGTTTCATGATCAGTAGCCAGTATTTACTGCAACACTTTTGAACCCATGCTTTCAATACATCACCAAGATCTTCATTATTAACTTTATGCACTGTTTTTCTTTTTGTTGTTGTTGTTTTGTTTTGAGACAGTGTCTATATCACCCAGGCTGGAATGCAGTAGCTTAATCTCGGCTCACTGCAACCTCCACCTCTCCAGCCCAAGCGATCCTCCCACTTCAGCCTCCCTGAGTAGCTGGCACTATAAGCACATGTTACCACACCCAGCAAATTTTTTGGTTTTTTGTTTCTTTGTTTTTTCAGACAGAGTCTTGCTCTGTCGCCCAGGCTGGAGTGCAGTGGTAACGATCATGGCTCACTTCAACCTTCCCCTCCCAGGTTCAAGTGATTTTCGTGCCTCAGCCTCCCAGGTAGCTGGGATTATAGGCACATGCCACCACACCCAGCTAAGTTTTGTGTTTTTAGTGGAGATGGGGTTTCACCATGTTGGCCAGACTGGTCTTGAACTCCTGAGCTCTAGTGATCCACCCGCCTTGGCCTCCCAAAGTGCTGGGATTACACGAATGAGCCACCATGCCTGGCTCATTTTTAAAATTTTTTTGTAGAGGTGGGGTTTTGCCATGTGGTCCAGGCTGGTCTTGAACTTCTGAGCTCAAGCAATCTGCCTGCCCTGGCCTCCCAAAGTACTGGGATTATAGGCATGAGCCACTGCACCCAGCCTGTTTTTCTGTTTTGTTTTGTTTTTTTTTAACTTCTGTTCATTGCTTTCAGCATAGAACTTCAACAGTTTATCCTTCTGTTTCTTCAGGTCATATATGGTGGTCATTCCAATACCATACTCTTCTGTAAGACATTTCATACTTATACTGCTGTCCAGCTTCTCCAACAGCTTGATTTTCTGTGCTATAGATAAAGATAACTGCATCCTCTTTTTCTCACCACTGTTACCCACAGGAGTATCTGTAGGCCTTTTTGATATTTTCAATAATATCTTTATACCACAGAGCAGAGAATAAGCCAAAAGAAACCCCACAGTAAGTAATGCACATAGGTATTGGCCCCATGTGGGGCCTGAAATTGGTGCATCTGGCCTGTACACCATTTTAAAAATGGGTTTTTAAATGGGTTATGCCATTTTATAACCCTTGGTGGATGTGCTTACATGGGGAAATCTGGACATGTGCAGAAAAGATATATCACAGCTGCAGGGGGCTGGGGGTGGTTTTCCCCCCTGGGGATGCTGAATAAACTGTGTGTTGTGTGTCTGAACTTTCATTATGACCAATCACATGAGGTTAGATGTAGAATTTTCCACTTGTGGTGACATGTTGACACTCAAAAACTTTCAGGTTTTGAAGCCTTTCAGGTTTTGGATTTTTAGAGTAGGGATGCTCAACCTGTAATGACCATCCTGACAGGTGTGAGATGATATCTCACTGTGGCTTTGTCTTGTATTTCTCTGATGATTAGTGAGCACCTTTTAATACACCTGTTGACCATTTGTATGTCTTCTCTGGAAGAATGTTGAGCACCTTTTTATATACCTGTTGGCCATTTGTATGTCTTCTTTGGAAAAATGCCTATTCAGGTCCTTGTTTCATTTCTAATCAGGTTATTTGTGTTTTTATTGTTGTTGTTTTTGTTTTGCTATTGAGTTGAGTTCCTTATATATTTTGAGTATTAACCCTTTATCAGATATGTGGTTTGCAAATATATTCTTCCATTCCATAGGTTGCCTTTTCAGTTTGTTGATTGTTTCCTTTGCTATGCAGAAACTTTTTAGGTTGATGGAGTCCCACTTGTTTGTTTTTGCTTTTGTTGCGTGTGCTTTTGGTGCCATATCCAAAATCTCTTGCCATGCCCAGTGTCAAGGAGCTTTTCTCCTATATTTTCTTCTGAGAGTTTTACAGTTTCAGGTCTTATGTTTAAGTCTTTAATGCATTTTGAGTTAATTTTTGGATATGGTTTAAGAGTGGGATCCAGTTTCATTCTTTTGCAGGTAGATATCCAGTTTTCCCTGCAACAATTATTGAAGAGTCTAGCCTTTTCCCCCATTGTGTATTCTTGGTGTCCTTGTGAAAGATTAGTTGACTATAAATGCATGGGTGCATTTTTGAGCTCCCTATTGTGTTTTATTTGTCATTGTCTGTGTGCCAGTACCATATTTCTTTGATTACCATAGTTTTGTGATACAGTCTGAAATCAAGAAGTGTGATTCCTCCAGCTTTGTTCTTCTTTCTCAGAATTGCTTTGGCAATTTTGGGTCTTTGGTGGTTCCATATGAACTTTAGGAGTTTTTTTCTATTTCTGTGAAAAATACCATTGGAATTTTATAGGAACTTCATTGAATCAGCAGATCGTTTTGGAGTATGGACAATTTAGCAGTATTAATTCTTCTAATTCATGTATATGGCATATCTTTTCATTTATTTGTATCTTCTTCAATTTTTTTCATCGATGTTTTATAGTTTTTAGGGTATAGATCTTTCACCTCCTTGGTTAATTTATTCCTAAGTATTTTATTGTTTTGATGCTATTGTAAATGAGACCATTTTATTAATTTCTTCTTTGGGTAGTTTGTTGTTGGTACATAGAAATGCAACTGTATTTTATATGTTGATTTTTTATCCTGCAACTTTAATGAAGATGTGTATTAGTTCTAACAGTATTTAGGATTTTCACTATATAAGATCATATAATCTGCAAGCATATAATTTAACTTCTTTCTTTCCAATTTGAATTTCTTTTATCTATTCTTCTTGCCTAATTGCTTTGGCAAACACTTACAGTACTATTTTGAATAGAAGTGGTGAGAGTGGGCACACTTGTGTTGTTACTGTTTTTAAAGGAACAGTTTTCAGATTTTCTCTGTTGAATATGATGTTAGATGTGGGCTGTCATATATGACTTTTATTATGTTAAGGTACATTCCTTTATAACTCATTTGTTGAGAGTTTTCAATCATGAAAAGATATTGAATTTTGTCAGATGTTTTTTCTGCATATATTAAAATCATCATACATTTTTTATCCTTTGTTTGTTAATGTGGTGTACTTCACTTATTGTTTTGTATATGTCAAACTGTCCTTTATCCCAGGGATAAATTCCTCTTGATCATAGTGTATGATCTTTTTAATGTGCTATTAAATTCAACTTGTTAGTATTTCATTGAATGCTGTTTGTTTATTGATTCTCTGTCTGGATGATCCGTCCAAGGTTGAATGTAGCATATTGGAGTCTTCTATTACTATTATATTGCTGTCTGTTTCTCCTTTCAGTTCTGTTGTTATTTGCTTTATATATTTAGGTGTTCCGATGTTGGGTGTATGTATACTCACAATTGTAATACCTTCTTGGTGAACTGACCCTTTTATCATTCATTATATGATGACCTTCTTTGACTGTTATGACAGATTTTGACTTAAAGTCTATTGTGCCTAATACAAGTATAGCTACCTCTGCTCTCTTTTGGCTTCCATTTGAGTGGAATATCTTTTCCCACCCCTTTGCTTTCAGCCTGTGTGTGTCTTAAAGCTAAAGTGAGCCTCTTGTAGGCAGCATATAGCAGGATCTTGTTTTTTAGTCATTCAGCTACTCTGTCTTTTGATTGGTGAAATTAAGTCATTTATATTTAAGGTAATTATTGATAGGTAAGGACTTGCTATTGCCATTCAATTGCTTTCTGTTTTGCAATTCCTTTGCTCTTTTCTCTATTGTTGTTTTCCTTTGTGATTTAATAATTTTTATAGTATTATGTTTTGATTCCTTTCTCTTTGTATTTTGTGTATCTACTACAGAATTTTTCTTTTGTGATTACCTTGGGATTACAGAAAACATTATATTGTTATAATAGACTATTTAACATGATAAAAACTTAACTTTGATGACATACAAAAACTTTAACTTCTTTTCCCCTACATTTAATGTTATTAATATGACTGTTTACATTTTTATAGTGTGCATTCATTAGTAAATTATTGCAGCTATACTTTTTTTTTTTCTTTTTTTTTTGAGTTGGAGTTTCACTTTGTTGCCCAGGCTGGAGTGCAGTGGCGTGATCTTGACTCACTGCATGCTCCACCTCCCAGGTTCACACCATTCTCCTGCCTCAGCCTCTCATGTAGCAGGGACTACAGGTGCCAGCCACCATACCCGGCTAATTTTTTGTATTTTTAGTAGAGACGGGGTTTCATCGTGTTAGCCAGGATGGTCTCGATCTCCTGACCTCATGATCTGCCTGCCTCAGCCTCCCCAAGTCCTGGGATTACAGGTGTGAGGCACTGTGCCCAGCCCTATAGTCATTTTTAATACTTTTGTCTTTTAACTTTTACACTGGTGGTAAAAGTAATTTACATACTACCTAGTTACAGAATTAGACTATTCTGAATCTGACTATACATTTACCTTTGCTAGCAAGTTTTATACTTTCATATGTTTCTTATATTTACTGTCCTTTCATTCCTCCTCCTCCTTCTTCTTCTCCTTCTTCTTTTCTCCCTCTCCCTCTCCTTCTTCCTTCTCCCTTCTTCTTCTTTCCAGTGCTGGCTGATGTCCTTTCATTTCAACCTGAAGAACTTTCTTTAGCATTTGTTCATTACTACTTGTAAGTAGTAATGAACTCCCTCAGCTGGAAAAGTCTTTATCTCTCCTTCATTTTTTAAGAATAGATTTGCTGGGTAGAGTATTCTTGGTTAGCAGTTGTTTTTGTTGTTTCAGCACTTTGAATATGCTAGAACATCGACTCATAATGCAAATGTTGTTTTGTTTCATGTTGTCCCGTAAGTCACACAGGACTTTTTCATCCCTTCTTCTTATTGTTGCTCTGATTGGATAATTTCAAATGATCTGTCTTTGAGTCCACTGCTTCTTTCTTCTGCTTGAGTCTCCTATCGAAGCTCTCTACTGAATTTTTCAGTTGATTCATCATATTCTACAGCTCCAGAATTTCTGTTTAGTTCCTTTTTATGATTTCTATCTTTTGGTTGAATTTCTCATTTTGTTCTTGTATTGTTCTCCTGATTTTGTTTAGTTGTCTGTGTTCTCCTGTACCTCAGTGAGCTTCTTTAAGTCACTTATTTTGAATTATTTATCCAGCAATTCATAGGTCTCAATTTCTTTTCTTTGGAATCAGCCACAGGAGCTTTATTTTGTTCCTTTGGTGGTGTCATGTTTTCTTAATTCTTCATGTTCCTTGAACTGTTGCATTTCTGTCTTTGAAAAAGCAGTCTCCTCTTCCAGTCTCTACTAACTGTCTTTGGAAGAGAAAGACATTCACCAGACAATCAAGAGTTTGAGGTCTTTCAGGCCTTTTCTATGGATTCACCTGCCCCACTCTCTTATTCCCCCTTGTGGGGGTAAGTCTTAGGACTGTATGCCTACTCTCAATCCCGTAAAGTCAGGACAGGTGTTGAGGGCCTCCTCTTAATTTTCTCCAGGGTAGTGCCTTGAAGTGTTCAAGGTTGTGCACCTTCTCTCAACACTGCAAAGTTGAGATAGCCGCTAATATCTACATGCTGTCTATGGGGATTTGCATGTGTCCTCTGTGGTGGCTTGCACTCACTATCTGTGGAGGCTCAGGTGGTCTGTCTCAGGAGTGCACAAATGCCATCTGAGGACTTTTGCATGTGCCATTTCAGGGGCACATGCAGAGTGCTGAGGGTGTGAGTCATCCAATTGAAGGTGCTGGAGATGAGGTATCCCACAGGGTTCTCAAGGTTTTTAGACTCCTGGTGGAGTCTCAAGCCAATTAATAGGGTCTACAGCTGGTTTTTGAGACATTGTGGTTGCTCCTAGCTCCCCCAAGACTGTTAGCTGTGTGATCTCCTCAGAGATGTGGGTGGAGTGAGGCAGAAGTGAGCTTCTTGGGTAACAACCTGTGAGGTTGGGGAAGCTGGACACTCACTTCACTCTCATTGTCTCCCATAGAAGAAACTGTGGACTTGGGCACTGAGCCATGAGGCCTGAGAGTGGGGTTATGTGGCTTAAGTGAAACTGTTCTTCTTCTTCTTTTCTTTTTTAGATAGAGTCTCGCTCTTGTTGCCTGGGCTGGAGTGCAGTGGTGCAATCTCAGCTCACTGCAACCTCCACTTCCTAGGTTCAAATGATTCTCCTGCCTCAGCCTCCCAAGTAGCTGGGACTACAGGTGCTTGCCACCATGACAGGCTAATTTTTTTTTTTTTTTTTTTTTGAGGTAGAGTCTCATTCTGTCACCCAGGCTGGAGTGCAGTGGCATGATCTCGGCTCCCTGCAACATCCGCCTCCTGGGTTCAAGCTATTCTCCTGCCTCAGCCTCTCAAGTAGCTGGGATTACAGGCGCATGCCACCACGCCTGCCTAATTTTTTGTATCTTTAGTAGAGATGGGGTTTCACCATGTTGGCGAGGCTGGTCTGAAACTCCTGACCTCAGGTGATCTGCCTGCCTCGGCCTCCTAAAGTGCTGGGATTACAGGCATGAGCCACCACGTTCTTACATTCATCAATGCATCTAGTCTTCATTGTTTTTTCTTTTCTTTCTTTTCTTTTTTTTTTTTTTGGCTTAAACAGAGTTTTATAACTGCTTCACTGGACTCCTGGTTTCCTACTTGAGGTATTCTTCCTGTCCATGGATAGTTGTCAAAATTGATGTTTCTATGGAAGTATGAGGATTGGAATCTCCTACCATCTTACTGTCATCACTCTGGTAAAAATGTTAAGTGGTTATCTTTTTTGTTTTCTTTGCACTCTGCCATAATTACCAGATTCTCTCCAATGAGGACATTTTACCCTAAAGCAGTAGTAATACCATGGACAATGAATAAGTCTAATCATTTTCAACCAAGTTCATTTCACTTTCAAGTAAATCTATTTACTCTGTAGTGTTGTAAATGCTTCCCAAATATTTAATAACTTGATGAAGTAAATGAGTATTATTTTGCTCATTTTACAGATGAGGAAACTGAGGATCAGAGAAGCTAAGTAGATCACCCAAGATAATACCTGAGATGTATGGACCCAGTGGCCAATCTCAACCACCATGTCATGCTGTCCCAAACCCTCTGGGCCAAATTGTATGTAGTTTACAGCCTGTCCCAGGCTGACAAGGAGGTGACAATTGCACTAAGCTTTATGATTCTGAAGCCTGGAATCTGGAAGCCATGAAACTCCAAAAGTCTGAAGAGGCCCCCTCTTAGTTGTGTGACTTTGGGAAAGTCCCTTACCTCCCCTACGCCTTGGTTTCCTTATTTGTAAAATGTGTGTGATACCATCTGTATTCTTTCCTACTCCTCAGGGTTCTTATGAGCTCAGGTATATGTGAAAGTGTTACATAAACTGTGAAGGATGCAGGTAGGCAGGAAATCAAGGGAGAGATATCAAAGGGATGCCGTGTGAACAAAGGTGCATTAAAAGGACTGTGAAGGCCATTGTGAGGGAGCTGTGTGAAAGGGAATTTGGTTCCTGAGGAGGGGCAGTGGGACTGGAGTAGAAACAGGTTTGGTGTTAAATCTTGGAGGCCTTTAATGTCAGGTGATGCACTGGGATGTTACTGACAGTGAAATAAGGAGGGTGAGCTCTGAAGGGTCATCCACTGCAAAAATACAGCAAGATTGCAGGATTGTCTTCAGCCACTCTGCTGGGCCACTAGGCCTGACTCCTGAGTGAGTCTGAGAGAGGGAGCTCCCCAAGACAGGCCCTCTGGGCAGGCGAGGACTCCAGTGGTGTATAGTGACTTGCTGGCAAGTTTTAGTCAATGCCCATCAGAGGGAAGCTGGCACAGGAGGCCAGCATTATGGTTCTTTCCAGAAGCCCAGGAAAACCAGAGTGTGAGCCTCTCCCATTTGGTGGCTCCTTCCAATTTATGGTAGCCAGCTCATTTGATCCTCCAACAGCTTGAAATGGAGATGAAGTCTTATCTTCCCTCCACTAATCTGCTCTTCCTAATGTCCGCAGTGACTCTAACTTCCTCCTCCTTGAATCCTCCTTAATACGGTTGCCAGTACTTTACATTGCTGACTTCTCCCTTGCTCCGAAAAAGTTCGTTTGCTGCCAGGATTGCACTCTCTCAGCCAATTTTTTAATTGATTCTTCTCAGGCCCGTTTGCTGATGTCCTTTCTTTTCTACACCCTCCAAGATTCCATTCTTGGTCTCCTTTTCTTTTTCAATGAATTCTCCCTCTGTGGCCTCATCAACTACCAGTATGAATGCCCACTGTGTGCTCATGTGTCTCAAATCATGATCTCCAGACCCTGTATTTCTTATCATGACTAAAATGAAACTCATCTCTGCCCATACCCACTGCCTCTTTTCTCACTTAATGTCATCACAACCACAAAAGGTTCTGTGTCAAAGCTGTGACAATGTACCTGGTTGGCTTTAGCAGAAAGGGGATTTTTTGGAAGCATGGGGCAATTCACTGACATGAAGAAAAGTCTTGAAGGTCAAGCCTCAAAAATAATGAAGGCCAGAGCAGCTCTGGGAAGCTGAACAGTGGATACAAGTAAATGGCTTCCCTAGGGAATGAAGACTGAAGAATATAGTAGAAGAACATTACCTACCATGTAGTGTTTGTTGAATCTAAAATGAACTGTACAGTTAAGGAAGCGGAGGCCCAAAGAGGATAATTCAACTTCTATCCCTTCATTCTTTCTGCCATTAGGCTCGAGATTAGAATTACAGGAAGAAAGCATCTGAATGCGCTAACTAGGGTCACATAGTCTTAGCTGGGGGCAAGCACAACCCCTTCAGTGATGGTCCTACCAAACTGTACTCAATCCTGATATTGCCAATCTTGTTTTTAAAAGCCTCTAGAGAATGATTCTTTCTCCTAAAACTCAACCAACATTCTGAAGAGGGGGGTATGAAGTCTGTGTGTAAAAAAATCACAACTGTCCATCATACTCTGGCCCAGAAACATCTTTAACTCCTGCCTCTTCCATACTCCACTTATCCTAAATATCTTTGTAATAACTTCCCTGCCTTCATAACTCCTTGCTGCCAGTCTCTACCTGCAAATCTATCTGCCCCACTACCAGTCATCTTCTACAATATAAACTGGGCTGGGCTCAGTGGCTCACGCCTATAATCCCAGCACTTTGGGAGGCCAAGGTAGGCAGATCATTTGAGGTCAGGAGTTTGAGACCAGCCTGGCCAACATGATAAAACGCTGTCTCTACTAAAAATACAAAAATTAGCTGGACATAGTGGTGGACGCCTGTAATCCCAGCTACTCGGGAGGCTGAGGCAGGAGAATCACTTGAACCTCAGAGGCGGAGTTTGCAGTGAGCAGAGATCGCGCCACTGCACTCCAGCCTGGGCAACAGAGGGAGACTGCATCTCAAAAAGATAAAAAAAAAAATAATAAAAAAATAAAATAAAATAAAATAAAATAAAATAAAATAAAAAATAAAATCTGATCAGTCCAAGCTTCTCCTTCCCTTCCCCCTCCCGCAAAAAGAACCCTTTATGGTTTCCCATAGCCATTAACTAAAGTTCTTAATATGGTTTACAAGGTCCTTCCCAAGCCTTATCTTTCCACAAGCTTCATTTACCACTCCAGCCCCACTACTCCTCAAACAGGCCTCTATGCATATGTCTGTATTCTTCCTTTCTTCTGGATGCCTTTCCCACATTCTCCGTCTCAAAGGATCCCATTCATATTCGTCTTTCATAGATAGCATCAGATCTCACCTCTCATGGAGACTTCCTCAAACAAGCCAGGATGAGTTAGTTAATTCCTCTTTTGTATTCTCTTCACACTCAGTAAGGACTTAAGATTATAGCCCTGAGCACATTTTATTATGGCATTTGTTTACAAGTCTGTCTCCTTCACTGGACTGGGAGCTCCCCTAAAGTAGGCCCTGAGTTTTCCTTGGCTTTATTGCCCTACTGCTTACCATTGTGCCTAGCATGTGGTGCTTGATGAATTTTAAGTGAGTTGTACAGATGAGGAAACTGAAGCCCAAAGAAAGCAAGTTGCACACTTAGAATGAGCAACCTCCCTAATGGCAATAAAGTTGGAGAGATAATTGTGATCAGATTGGGCTTTGTAATCATCTAGGCAGTTGCTAAAGACTGGAAAAAGGGTGGTCACCAGCTATCTCCCTTTGCATTTTGAGAAAATAAGGCTCAACAGGCTCAAACTTAAATGGTCAAGAGGGATTTAAGTTAAAGAAGAGAAAGACCTTCTTGTTCCTGGGTCTGGTAGACAAAAAAGTGAGCTGACTCAGAACGTTTGTGCACTTTTTGCCTCTGGAGGCTTTAACAAACAAGATAGACCTTATTATCAGGGCTGAGTAGAAAGTCCTGTTAGAGGCGGACAAATGACTGAGCTGACATCTGAAGAAGCTGCCTCTTGAGGAAGCCCTTGAGGAGCAGAGGAACCAGTGAGAAGACTTCAGTTCCCAGGGAGGTCAGGGATGCTTGGGGGAGGAGGAGACAGAGGAGGGAGCCCTTCCTAATTAAGCCTCTACCCACGAGTGAATGTGAAGTTAATAAGGCGGCCCCATTCCAGGGCACCTCCACACCCAGCCAGCCGGTCTGCCTGTTTATTGCCCGTATGGAGATCATTAATGCCTCCTGACACTGGGGTCACTCCCGGGGTCAATCCCGGAGCCCGTTCTGGAAAACAAGGGGAAATGAACTTCCCAGCACATGTGGCTCAGCCTTGGCAGGGAGGGGGACTCTGGTCACCCCACACCTCAGCTCTGGGAGAGATCAGCACTCCAGGCAGTCAGACCCCCCAAAACAATCCCTTCTGCCCATGCTGGACTCGGGGGGGTGGTCCTGGGTAAAGGCGAGGTGGAGGCCCTTGTCTGGGCCGGGACAACCCCCACTGAGGCTGTCCCAACCGACAGACAGACACTAATCCCCTGGCGACGGACTGGGCTAGTGTCTGGGAGCTGCAGCTGCAGCTCAACAGGGGCCAGGCTGCCAGCCACAGGTGGCGGGAAGGCGCAGGCCTGGTGGCCACGTGGGCGCGAGCTTGGGCCTCGGCCCCACCCTCACCCGCTTCCCCCTCGTTGATTGGGCCCCTTCCCCCTCCGGCATCCAAGATGGTGGAGGAGGGCGGGTTTCCAGGGCGATCGGAGCTTCAATTGGTGGAATGCAGTATCTTTGAGCTGAAGGACAGCCTCAGTAGCCACTCAGGGAGCTCCTGCTGGTGATGGTGTTGTGTACTCAGTCACCTCACCTCACACTTAAGCAACCGAGGTGACCTCAGGAATCGGTCTCCCGCAGGCTGGCGAGAGCCACAGTGAGAAAGATGCAACTCCAGACGGCCTCTGGGCAGGCCCCTTACCAGCCTGGGGCGTCTTCCTCGATAATAGAACTGAGAATCAGTCCCTACCTGTCCAGCAAGAAGACGGGAAAACCTCCAACTACCTTGGAGGAAATCAATGGGATTACAAGGTTAATGCCAGAGCAGGCTGAGTGACAGTTACCAAATAAATGATCTTGGGAGGACATGGCTGAGGTTAAACGAGGCCCAATAAATAAAGAACATGTTCAAAGGAGAAACTTCAGAAAACCCAAGGACACAGGAGGCGGGGGTGTGGTGGTCGGGCCTAGGGACTCCTTCCTGTCCTCCCGTCGGGGGCCTGTTGAATCTCCCAGAGGAGCCACAGCCCCGGGCCTGCCTCTCGCGGACCTGCAGGCTCCGATCTGCACCCTGTTCCGTGCCAGTGTTGGCGTAGCTCCAGGGCACAGCACTCCTTGGACAGCTGCATACCCCCGGCTTTGGAGACTGAATGAGGGAATGGAAAGTCTTACTGTGGAGGCCTGACCAGTTAACTGAGCCCCAGCGTGCCTCTGACTCCTTAGAGAAAGGACCAACTGCAGCAAGAAGGATTGAAGCTAGATGTGAGGAGGCACTTCCCAAATAGATCGACGGACAGAGCTTTTGGGCCTTGGAGGCAAGGACATTTCCGTAGGCCTTCAGCTGAGTGTCTTTTCTTCATGAAATCTGCTAGAGAACAGTTTTGGCGACTGAGCAGTGAGCAAAGTCCGTTCTCCAATTTCTTCCAAATCTTCCCACTGATGCCCATATCAAGCCTCCTTCCATTTCCTTTCTACTGTGCTTGACTCTTTAGAATTGGGGATTGAAAAACCCAAGCACAGACAGCAACCCTGGGTGAGTGGGGCCGGAGGCAGATGGGGGACGTTTGAGGAAGAGGGCAGCAGGGAGAAAAGGACCTTGGTGACGTGGGTTAGGGGCACTCAGGAAGCTCCAGAACACGCTTCTTGGGACGGTGATTGGAAAAGAGACTTGAGCTTGGTACAGACTGATAGAAGGGCCCTGTGATGTGGGGAAGGAGCAGAAGGCACCAAGGACATGCCTTTTGGAGTTTCATTCAGCTTTGTTGCCATGAGTCATTTGGCTTTGTGTTTGTATAGTGCCTTCATAGTAATAAATCAGACTCAAGGACGGAGAGAGAATGGTGTTCTGAGCCCCCCGTGCAACCCTGTGGTGTGTCCCTCCATACCCAGGGCTGAATTGCCTCTGGGGCAGTAGGTCTGTGGTCAAGTAGGTGGGGTGTGGGGTAGGAGCAGAGGGTTCTTTGCCCAGTGGCCTGTTATAAAGGATTTTATTCCAGATGAAAGCACAATTTTCCTTATTGTCACTTGTTTCTGATGTAGTCAAAAATTTCCTTTTTTAAAAATTTGTATTTCGTAGAGATAGGATCTTTTTGTTGTTGTTGTTTGTTATTTGTTCATTTGGTTTTTGAGACAGAGTCTCACTCTGTCACCGAGGCTGGAGTAAGGTGGGGCAATCTCGGCTCACTGCAACCTCTGCCTCTTCGGTTTAAGCGATTCTCCTGCCTCAGCTCCCAAGTAGCTGGGATTACAGACGTGCACCACCACACCCGGCTAATTTTTATATTTTCAGTAGACACAGGGTTTCACCATGTTAGCGAGGCTGGTCTCCAATTCCTGACCTCAAGTGATCCACCTGCCTCAGCCTCCCAAAGTGTTGGTATTACAGGTGTTAGCCACCACACCCAGTGGAGATAGGGTCTTGCTATTAAATATATTACTCAGGCTGGTCTTGAACTCCTGGGCTCAAGCAGTTCTCCCACCTTGGCCTCCCAAAGTGCTGGGATTACAGGCCTGAGCCATTGTCCTGGCCTAATTTGCCTTTCTTGGCCAAGGCTGTGTTCTCAGCTAGAAGGGGTCATCAACACCACCTTTGCACATGAAAAGCTTGCAGCAGAGTCTGTGTGTACAGCGCTCTTCATTCCATTAGCAATGTGTCCTGGTGAATGAGCAGCCCAATCCTGGGGTCCTGCTGGCTTTCTTCCAGTAGCTAACGTGGTAGGAGTCTGCAGGAGACAGAGAATGATGTTCTTAGGAACATCAAGGATACCGGAAGTGCCCTCTCTTGGAAATCTGAAAAGAGAGATGATTAAGTTTTTGGTCCCTTGGTGAGTATTTTATTTTTTAGCAAATGAACAATAATCGTAACGAATAGGTTATGATCTTGGGTTCTCGAGGCCTATAGGTCCAATGACCTCTTTACTTACTGTGAGACCTTGGTCAAGTCCTATTTATAATGATATGTGTATTTGAATGTTACCATGTGCCAGGCACTAGACATGTCACTCTTACAACAACAACGTGAAGGAGGTTGTGTTATCCCTGTTTAACAAATAAAACCTGCTTAAGTTAAGAGACTGGAGAGCAGTTTACTTAAAAGCATAGGCACTGAAAATTTGAACTAGTTTGGCTTTAAGTCTTGTCTTCATTTCCTGGTTGTATGACGTTGGGCAAATTATGTGACCTCAATTTCTTCATCTGTAAAATTGGGTTTATGATAATAACCACCTGATAAGGTAGTGAGGCTGAAATGAGATAATGTGCATAAAGTTCTTAGAATTCTGCCAGGAACTTTGCAGGTGTTTGATAAATGTTAGCTATAATTGTGAGCCCTCAAAGCACTTTTATCTATGTGCTGTCACTTCATCCTTTCTACTGCCCTATGAGGTGGCTGTTATTATTAAATTCATTTATAGATGAGGAAGCAGAGCCTTAAAACTCTGCTCTAGCCTTAAAACTCTGACCTAGAACATGCTGTAGGTCCCTCTGTAAACAGACCTGAGTTCAGGCCTTTAAACTTCAAATTCCAAGCGTTTTCTGATACTCTCCCATTCTTGAATTCTAATTTATTTTAGCCCCTCATTCAGAAATATCCCCAAGAAGCCGAATTTAAAGCCAAATTTGGATTATCTATGCTTAGGAAGAATACAAAGGAGAAAGGAAAAAAAGGGAGGTGTTGAACAATTAAATAATATCTCTGATTTAGGAATTTTTTTCACCTAGCACAACGCTAGCAGATATACCTTCCTCTGGTAGTAAAATAAGCATATATTGCAGAGAAGTCTTACTGGAGGAAATAGAAGGAAGTGAGGCTTCAGGAGCATGTAGTGTATGGACGGGGGAGGGGAAAGCTGACCTCCAGAAAATCCACTGAAGAAAAAGGTCTCTGAATCAGGAGGTCTAGATTGCTCAGGCTATGCAAAACCCAGACTTGACCATTCATTCCTTACCTCTGTAGTGTCTCAAATGAGAGTTAAAGGAGGGATCCACCTGTGTGCTGTTGGTGAATCACTGTCTCTGTCCTCAGTCCCAAAGGGGCTCAGACCAGTCTGCCTTACCCAGCTCAGAGATCAAGGCAGCCCAGTCCTCAGTTCCTTCTACCTGGAAGTTTCTGGTTCTCCCTGATAGGAGAAGGCCTGGGAGAGCAGGGTGAGAGGTCAGGTAAGCAGACCTGCATCTGTGGTGGGAGGGGAAGCACCTGCAGCAGCAGCAGTTGCCACCTCTACCCATCCCCTGCTCCGTCCTTCTCCAACCTCCCAGAGGTAGCTCAAGCTCCTGCCCCACAGCTTTCCTGAGCTTGCTAATCTGAATGGGATGTGGGCTGAGGAATCTGGAACCAAGACTTGGGGCTACTGGGTGACAATAAAGCTACAAGGGACAGATCAATTCCCTGCTGCCTCATCCATCCTTTCCCTTTTGGAGCTTAATAAGGGTCCCAGGCCTTAGACCACAGCATACACAGAAAGACATAGCTGGGAAAGAATTGAGGGGGGATTTTGTTTCCTGGTTTTGAATGGGAAAGCACGAGCACATGCACTCTCAGGTAAGTATCTTTCATTAGGGAGGAAGGCACTCAGCCTTCCTGGTGAAGCTGAACTGGTGAAGCAAGAGGATGGCCTTGAGCCCAGGAGTCTTTGAGGCTGCAGTGAGCTATGATTGCATGCCAGCCTGGGCAACAGAGTGAGATGCTGTTTCTTAAAAAAAAAGACAAAAAAACCCCACTGAGTTGGGAACTTTTACATATACTTCAGGAGCGTATTTGGCTATAATATAACAGAGATCCATCCAGACTAACAATGATGAAAAGAAATAAGCTTTATTTTTCTTATTTATAAGAAGCAGGCTGGCACTGATTTACCTGCTCAATGATGCCATAAGGAACTCAGGCCCTTTCTTTTTTTCCTCGGATATTCTTAACACATTGACTTTCATCCTTCCCACCTTAAGGTCTCTAGAGGGTAAGAACTTCAAGGATCTCATCTGCGGGGGAAAGGAAGACCACATCTTCCCCTTTATCAAGAAAGCAAAATATTTCCCACAACCTTTCTCCCCGCCAGTCTTCCGTTTAGGTCTCATTGGCCAACACTGGATTACGTGGACAGCTCTAGCTACAAGAGAGACTAGGAAAGCAGAGTAAACAAGATTCTCATAGACCAGTGGTTCTCAGCCTTGCCTGGAACTCCTGGGCTCAAGCTATCCTCCCACCTTGGTTCCCTGAGTAGCTAGGACTACAAGCGGCACCACCACGTCCGGCTTTGGCTCTACTAGCAGAGATTCTGACTCCGTTGGTCTGGGTTGGAGCTTGGCATTAGCATTTATTAAGTGCTCCAAAAACCTATTTTTTTTTTAAATTGTAATTGCTTTTCACTACACTATGGTGCCAGCTCATCCTCCACCAAAAGGTCATCCTCAACCAAAGCCACCCCAGGCTCTAGAGAGCCACCCTACTGTGCTGACTGGCATCCCCCTCTTATCCTGTAGCCCTTGCTATCTCTGAGACTGATTAGGTGATTAATTAATCAGTTTACAGGTCATTCATTAATGAATTTGCAGTTAATGACGGGGTTGTCAAGCGGTTGGGTAACTAACAGAATACTCAGTTGGCCTTTTCTCCTGTTTGTGTGTCTAACACATAGTAAGCATTTAATATTTCTTTGGATGAATGAATCCATAAAATAGAGAAAAAAATGGAGTTAATACAGTATCAAATGAGAAGGCAGCTGTGAAACCACTTTGTAAATGGTAAAACACTGTACAGATAGAGCAATAAACATTTATATGAGAAACTACTTTTTAAAAATTTTATTTATTATTATTTTTGAGACAGAGTCTCACTCTGTCACCCAGGTTGGAGTGCAATGGCACTATTTCGGCTCACCGAAACCTCTGCCTCCCAGGTTCAAGCTACTCCCCTGCCTCAGCCTCCCGAGTAGCTGGGACTACAGGCATGCCCCACCATATCTGGCTAATTTTTGTATTTTTAGTAGAGACAGGGTTTCACTGTGTTGGCCAGGCTGGTCTCAAACTCCAGGCCTCAAGTGATCCTCCTGCCTTGGCCTCCCAAAGTCCTGGGATTATAGGCATGAGCCACTGTGCCTATAATCTCAGCTGAGAAACTACTTTTTAAAATTTAGGGCCAGGACAAAGTCTGTTCCTTCACCATTCACCAAAGAGTTACTGTTTCCACATTTCTGATACAGAGAACTACCATGTTGCTCTGCTGCTCATAAGCCAGATTTTATTCTCAATTATAGCAACTTTGTTAGCACTTAGTGATAGCATATATGCTTACCCCTTTTTCCTTGATCCTAATGTGTTTTTCTACTTGTGTTTTTATGAGCTAATTTTGGTTATAAACCACCTCAAGCCTTTTGGGGAAAAGAGAAAAGTAGAATAAATTTTTAAAATACTTGGGAGCTAGCCTTTATCAACCATGCATTAATATAGGCAATCCTCACAATAAGCTAGTAGGTTGATGTAATTATCCCCATTTTATATCAGCATTAAGGGACTTGCCCAAGGTCACATAGCTGCAAAATGGTGAGCCAGGAATCAGAGCCAGGTTTCAAAACCAAGGTGAGCCTGTTACCAAACCTGAGCACTTTCCCCCAAGCCAACTCAAATCAGTGCGACAGATGCGTGGTACAGTCAGTTATTTGCTTAGCTAGTTGAGGAGGGTTTTCATACTTTGAACTCCTCAAAGTAGTTTTGGAGAAAAAAAAAAAAGGTCTTTTCCTCTTCTACACAGGCTCTTTTTCAGCAAATACTATGCAGCATCCATTATAAGCTTTTCTATTACTTTACTTACAACTAAGAAGAAAAAACGCTGCTAATTAAGCTGTGACACACCACTAACTATCAGATGCATCTCAGTTTCAGAGATATCAGAATGTGAAAAATGTGTGTCTTAGAGTCAGTTAAATGAGGTATTCCATTCTAGTAATGGGGAATGTGCGTACAGAACCTCTCTCGTTTACTCACTTGCTGGCTGGTTTGCCCCTTCCTTTTCACTGCCAAAAGCTTACCTGTCCCTTCCATATCTCATTTCTCCACGTCATCATGAACCTGTTGATATTAATTTAGACTGTCTGCCATGAGTCTCCAGAAAGCCTTGCACTTGTAGGAAGGTTCCAGTCTAAGATTTTTTTTTTTTTTTTTATTTAAAGAACTATACTATAAGCTCTAAGTATGAACTTCCTCCAATGACTGTCAACAAATTCTTTCCAGAGTCTGGCCTAACTCTAGTCTTCCCATAGTACCTGCTGATCCACTGCCCTCCCTGTTCACCATTCCGCACAGTAGTTGGTTGCTTAGTCTGTATACTGTTTATTTGCAAGGGATTTCCCTACAGGCTGTTGGAGGGGTCATGGGAGGGGGCTTGCCAGCAAAGCTGAAGCATGTCATCCAGGTCTCCCTAACACAGGAAACACGACTCCCAAGGCATCTCCTGAAATGCCAGGGCCTTCCCTTTCTCCATTCCCGGAGTCCACAGCATTGGGGAAGGATTCCACTTCTCCACTCCTCTTAGATATTATTTCCCCTCCCTGGTTTGAGACTCGGTGAGAGGAATGGTGATGGGGTGGTGGAATCTGGTACTGCAAGGGTGACAGGGACTTGAGCAGCGGCCCACTGTTGGGCTGGATTTCAGGCTCCTGACAGCAGCAGCGACTGGCTTTTCTGAGTTGGTGTTTTGCTTCCACCTTTGAGTGCAGGGTGGTAAAGGAGGCATTGATGCTGGCTTTCCATTTCCTAGCATTAGAACAGGGACAGACCCATCCAGGAAAAGCATTTCCCTGTCCTCTTCCCTTCAAGCTCATTTTTGAGGTCAGAATCTGGAAAGGGACAGAGAGGACACAGGTGGAGGGAGGGATGCAGCCCATGCTAAGCACTAAGGGACCACTCTGGGGATCCTTATTGATGAGGTTTCTGCAGCCTTTGCAGATGGGTGGGCAGGCCTGTTCCTGCCCCAGGATTCTGGGCATGTGACAGGCCAGGAGCCTGGGGCACAGGCTGGGGTCCACATGGGTCTGTCTGCCCCTGGAAAGCCTGGGTCCTGTAGGAGGTACAGACAGACAGAGAGAAACAGAGGTAAGTGGAGACAGAGAGCTCAGAGGCTGGGCAGGGAGGTCTGGGCGCTGAGCAGGCCTCCCTTTCTGAGGCAGGAAGGACTGGGTGGCTCCGAGCAGGACGCTCCCCAGTCTCCACTTCCTAGCCTAGGGCAGGCATTGGGCTTCCTCTTCAGCTCTCCAGGATCTCAAGGAGCTCCCGCGGAATCCTGGCACTGGGCCGCAGTTTCCCCAGGAGGCTCTGCCAAGCCTGGCACCTTGCAGCCCGGCCTGGGCTCTGTCAAGGCCCGAACCAGACTCAGCTCCGACTCAGAGGCCGGCCCAGCACTTCCCTGCCGCCACCGCCCCGCACCCGGCCACCGGGCTTCCTCCCTGTCCTCACCTCTGACCTCCGCGGCCGACTTCGAGGCGCGCCAGGCCGGGTCCAGAGCCCGCGGCCCCCTGGGCCAGGACAAGGAGGGCGGGTGAGCAGAGGGGCCGTGCCCAGGGCCTGAAGGTGCGAGGCCGCGTAGTGGGCATGGTCGGGAAGCCGAGCGTGGGCCTGTGAGGCGCGTGTGCGCCTGCGACCTCCGGACCGGGGCTCCCAAATGAATGGCGCACACGGCTGGGAGCGGGACTCTGCGGGCGGGGAGCCCGCAGCCGGGGGTCCGTGGAGGTCGCTGCCTGGAAGCAGGCGCCGGCAGGGGGTGGCCAGGCCCGGTCATGGTGCGCCCTAGTCTTCGGGCACGGCGGGGCCGGGCGAGCCCTCCTGGTTGTCGAGCCTCGGCTGAGAGCCGGGCTGCTCGCCCTTGCTTCCCGCCTCTCTAATCTAAACCATGCGGGGCTCCCAGCCCCTACCCGGCTCGCGGGGCCCGAGGGCCAAGAGGAGGGCACTGGGCCGCGCGGTGGAGGAGCCGGCTGCTCGCGTGGGGCTCGGGGTCCTGGGGACCGCGACGCCGGGGAACCCTGGAGCCCCCCTCCCTGGGGAACAGCGGGCGCGAACTGATTGACAGCGGCGACGTCAGCGCGGAGGGGGGGGCGGCCCCCGGGGGGGGGGGGGGGGGGGGAGGGAGCTGAGGCCCCAAAGTGCAGCCTTGGAGATCAAGGGCCCGCTCCAGAGCCGGGATGTGTCCAGCCCCGAGGGCACGGCGGGCAGCTGGACCCTGACCCAGCGGCGCGGAGTCGGAACCCCCTGCCGTCCCGCGCTCCTCGGACCCGAACCTGCAGGGGACCTCGGGCCGCTGGCGCCTCCGCATGCGGCACCGCAATTAGGGTGAGTGTCGGTTCCAGCCGAGTGGGGACCAGCTGGGCGTGCGGGGCTGGGGCCACAGGGGCTCAGGGTTAGGCTGCGGGGTCGGACAGGACGAGAAGCTGGAAAGGGGCGAGTCTCGCGACCCGGAGAAGAACTTCAGGGGCGGTCAATGTTGCAGGAAGGCGGCGCGAAGTGTCTTGGGTCGGGTCGCCGCCTCGGCCAGACACCCAGTAGTTGGGGCACGAGCCCTCCTCTGTGTGTAACGCGACGAATTGGGTCTAGGGACCCAAGAGCATGGAAATATCGATAGCGCCAGCACCCTAAGAACAAGGCCGTGACAGGCGGAACAGTGGCCTGGAAATTGGTGTTTGCAGAATATGCAAGGCCAAGGAAGAGGGCCCCCGTACTGAAGCGAAAATCCATGTAGAAATGTGAGCGATCAGAACCTACTGGACTCAGAGCCTTTGATGCAAGACTAGTCAAAATTAAAGCAAGGAACATTATATATAAATAATGATCGATAATTAAAGATTATTATAATGTGAACAATTACCAAAGAAAGGGCTAATCGGCATAACTGATATAACACGTGAACTTTCAAATAATGCAATCGTAGTAACTTTCAGAATCAAGTGAAAATAGTAATCACGATTTTTAAAAAGATTAAAGCAAAGTAATTCTAAATGGAGGAACAATGTAAGGACTATTGTATTAAAGCCAATTGCACTAATATAACATATAGTAATAGTGTAACAAATTACCGAACTGTTGGAAACTAGGAAACAAACTGTAGGAGAAAGATGAACAATGAAAATACTATTAAGGGAAATACTATTAGTGGTAGTGATATAGTAATATAATGTATTATTGATACTATAGTGAACTATTAAAACAAATATTAACTAAAATCTTAGGAGCAATAGTAATGTAAATAAAGACACATTAATAAGAATTGCTGGAGTAATATGACAATTTATGACCAATGTATTAATAGTCACAAGAACATTATAAATAATGGTTGAATAATAAGAAGTATTGTACCAATGTGATGAAAAATAATCAGAGTATTAAGAGCTACAGCAATATTACAAAGTATGACAAAACAGCAAGAAGTAATGATGTGATGAAAAATAACTAGCGAGTTAAGATCTGTAACATTACAAATAATGACAGAGTAACAAGATACTGTCAGGGTGTGTTGAAGAATAATACCTGGAGTGTTATGAGCAAGCCTAACAAAACAAATTGTGGTTAGATAACAAGAAGTATTATAAGGATGTGAAGAAAATTAACATGAATTTTCAGAACAGTTATATGACAAGTTATGGTAAACAAGAAGTTACGGAAACAGCGTGGCAAAGTATAAACAAAATGAAGAGCAAGCAACGGAAACGTATTAGGGATATAAAGCAAAAATAAAAAAATAGATTAACGTGACCTATTGTACACTATGTCAACTAGATATTGGTAATAGTATTATGAATGTGCCAGGCGACCCTGAAATGATGGAGCAGTGTCAGGAAAACAACAAATTTAGTAACAGTAAGCTAACGAATCAAACCAGGGCTTTAACCATACAGTATTAAAGATACAAAGGAGTAATAATCCACGCGATAGGATATTCTCAAAGTTCCGAACTGACCAAAATACTACTCTCATAATAAGGACAATTAAAATATTAGAAAACAGTACGAAATATTAACAATTCCCCTAGTGCAGGAAACATATCCCCAGTAACCTAAAAGTGAAAAGAAAAATGCTGTCGTCTTTGGAAAACAAGGCGACTGAAAGCAACAGATCCCATCGCAAAGGGAGCGGAGGCTGCGGCGCGGAGGAGCGGATGTGAAAGACCAGCGCGGACCGCTATCCCGGGCTGAGTGCGGGACCCCGCGGTGCCGGCGGCCGAGCGCGCCCAAGCTCGAGGTCCGAGAGGACCGCGGGGACGGCCGCCCCGGGCCAGCCGGGTGGGGTAAAAAGGAAATTGGTGGGAAGGGGGCAAGCTGTCGCGAGGTCGGGATGTGGCTTCGTGGCGGAGAGAAAAGGAAGAGGCAAACCCTGAGCCTGGGAAGGAGAACACCGCGCAGGCCTCGTCCCCAGTTCGAGCTGCGGGGCCCGAGTCTGTGGACGCGGGCTGTGAACCGGCCCCTCACGCGTCAGGACTGAGCGCGTAGGACTGAGAGCGCAGGGCGCGAGCCGCAGGGCTCCGCTGCACGGCTCCGGGTGTGAGAGAGCCCAGCAGAGGACCCCGTGGCCATGCGGGCCAAGCGCGAGACGGCCCCTCCTTGCGACCCCGCAGGCCGCCACGTCTGGGACCAGCCGATCGCTCGGTCTCTGGCGCCGATCCCGCCGGGGCCCTAGATAATAGTTGGACCCAGCGCGCTGGCCAGAGTGGGCAGCAACCCTATTGGGGCAGCGGCCCCTTGTGTGGGGACTCCTGGGTTTCCGAGGCTCGGCCCCGCGTTCGCACGTGGTCCGAGGCGGGTGCTGGCGCTGGCAATGTCCAGCGAGTCTCACTCTCTGCGGGCTGTGGCTGAAGACCGGCCCGCCTGTCAGCCTTATCTTTATGGGTTTTTCCCAACCCGGAGTGGCCCCGGCCCCTTTTTATCTCCTCGGTTGCACTTGGCTTGTTTACTTTGCGAGGCCCTGGGAGTCGAAGTCTGAGACCGGGATGAGGAGGCCTCTGAACAGGATGGGAGAGAGGCCTGAGCCCGGGGATGCTCCGGGAGGGTCCGGGGAGAACGGGAAGAAGGTAGGAAGAGAAAGGCGGAGCATTCCGCCTCAAGAGGGGCCGCCAGACCTACAGAAAGCCCCGCTGGAGCGCCCAGGTCCAGCAGGGTGGGGAAGAGCAGGAAGGTGGAAAGGCGAAGCGGAGCAAGCGGGGCACACCCCTAAGGGATGCTTCGGGCAGGGAGCAGGCATCTGCGTAGGCGAGAGAATCAGCCAAGACACCCGAAGAAAAGTAGCTGTACCAGGCAGGACTAAGAGGTTCCTGTGAATGGGCCCAGCCTACTGGCCTGGTCCTTCACTGGGAAGACTGTGGGTCTTTAGGCCCAAAGCAGAGCCCTGTGGCGCTAAAGTGTGCCTGAGTGAGCCTGTGAATTTGAACCCGAGCGCCAGGCAGGGGAGGCCTGGGCGGAGGGCAGAACCTGGATCAGTCACCCAGGAGAGTGTGGCAGCTCAGGCGGGTGGGATGCTGTGTGAGGGGCTGTGTTTCGGTGTGAGCATGTCTGTGCCAGAATGGGAAGAGGATGTGTGTGGACGCGGACTGTGTTGGAGTGAAAGCCTTTGGTTCAGGAAATCTCTACCTCAGTGCTGTCTGAGGGGTTGGGTGAGAGCAGATGGGTGAGCTGGGCCTGAGGGCCGGAGGCCCTCTCTGCACACAGGTGTGGAGCTGCAGGAGCCTGGGCCCTACCCTCCAGCCTGGCTCTCCTTTCCTGCATGGCCAAGAAGAGTCCTGGTTGTCCTGGGCCCACAGAGAGGCCTAGACCCCAGTTATTGGGGAACAACCGAGAAGACCCAGGCCTCAGGCTCCACTAGAGCCCAGTAGGAGGGAGGGACTCGGGGTGCAGCTGTGGCAATGCCGAGAGGGCGGTCCCTCCGCTAGACCTACTCATCACAGAACCCCACACCCAGGGGCAGGCAGACATTGAACTGCCGCAGACCCTCCCAGGTCCACAGCCTGAAGGGAGGAGGCGAGGGACCTGCCCTCCTTGCGGGCTCCCTCCTCCAGCTCAGGAGGGGGCGGGGTCCACGTGCTCCAGGGCGGCCTCCGCGCCCCGCACGAAGTCCCGGGATCGGCTGGAGAGGGCCGCAGGGCCTCTGGCGAGTGTGGACCTGGGCGAGTGATTCGTTGTGTGCTGTGCCCGCAGGAGATGCTGCAGGATAAGGGCCTGTCCGAGAGCGAGGAGGCCTTCCGGGCCCCGGGCCCAGCGCTCGGCGAGGCCAGCTCAGCCAACGCCCCCGAGCCCGCGCTGGCAGCGCCGGGCCTCAGCGGAGCCGCGCTAGGCAGTCCCCCTGGCCCCGGGGCTGACGTCGCCGCCGCCGCCGCGGAGCAGGTAGGGCTGCGCCAGCCGTCGGGTAGAAGTCGGGCGTCGGTCTGTCTGCGGGGTCGTCTGTGTCCGTCATTCCGTCCGAGCGTCGACAGGACTCGCTTTCAGGGGGACCTGGCTACGTTCGGGACGGTCTGCCTGTTGGTTCTCCACTGAACAGGGCTGGCTTTCTCTGCCTTCTGGGTCCTTCTCCAGTTTGAGCCCTCGGGGCTACTGTGGGACAAGCAAGAGTTAGAGCTAGAGATAGAGGAGAGGGGCAGTAAGAACGAAGGAGACCCCCGGAGCATCGGAGCGAGCCTTGGCCAAGTGTCCAGCTCCAACAACCCATAGAGGGCCTGGGACCGAACGGGGGGCAAGAGAAGGCGACCCCGCCAGTGCGCACGGGAGTCGCTGCGGTGCTCCAAGGCCTCTGGGACGTCGCCGAGGGCTTTACAGTGATAATCGGACGATCACAGCGCGGGATGCCGCCTGGGGATCTGTGTGCACTATCTGCAGGCGCGCACCTGGCGGAGGGTGCGTGCGCCTCTCCCTGTCTGTGTCTGCCCGGGGAGCCTGTGGTGATGGCCCGCCACGGAAATGTTCATGAATGTGCAAGAGTGTCGTCTAACCTGCGCTGGCCACTATGTGTGTCCTCTGCGGGTTCCTCCGTAGGTGCAGCTTCAAAGGAGGGAGTTTTAGCCACCGATTAATTCTTTTAAATTTACGAGTAGTTCAGAATCATTCTGCGAAACGAAATCTGGAGCCGTGGGCTCCGGGCGGGCAGGGTTCCGCACAGCTCTTCGGGTCTGATTCATCTCTCCTCAGGCTCCGCGTGGAGCCCTGGGCCAGGCAGACACAAGTTTCTCTCCCTCCCATCCCCAGACCATCGAGAACATCAAGGTGGGGCTGCATGAGAAGGAGCTCTGGAAGAAGTTCCACGAGGCCGGCACCGAGATGATCATCACCAAGGCGGGCAGGTCAGCGCTGCGAGATTTACTTCCGGGGATGGCGGTGGAGAGCAATGGGGACCAGAGGGGTCCCTTAGAAGTCCTCTGGGCCCCAGCCTGGTGGCCTATGGGAGTCCTGTCTGCCTCCTCGGGCCTCAGTGCCGCCTCCCTCCGCAGCTTGGGACTGGGCCGCCAAAGCCCGCAGGGGGCCACCGCAGCAGCCCGGGGCTTGCGGGAAAGACCGAGGGGGAGGGGCAGCGCTATGCAAATGAATCCAAACAGGGATCGCGACGCCCAGAGTCCCAGCTCCAGCACTTTTGGCCCCCTGGGGGGCTACTCTGCTCTCCTTTCTTTGAGGACCTGAGGAGGTTTCTCAGGAATGCATTGATTGCGGACCCAGAGATGCCTCTCAGCAGATGGGGAGAGCGGTTTTCATACATTTTCGTGAGTGACTGGAACCCCAAGTTTCTCATCCCAGGGGCGCCGCTCTTCTGTTTCCATCCCCATCTCTGGCCAACGGGAAAGCACCACGTTGGGCTCCCTGTGTGTTGGGGGAGCAGCTCTCGGTGGCTGCCAGAAAAGGATGATTTATAAAGTGGAAACATCTTTAAAATGCGCTGGTGTCTGTGGGAGAGAACAGGGAGGAGAGGATGAGAGGAGGAAGACTCACAGGGGGTTGAGTGAGAGATTCACTGGGGCTGGTGGGGAGGGGGCAGGAGTGTGGAGGAGAGCGGTTATCAGGGGAAGGCGGATTGCTGTAGACAGAGAGGCTGGCAAGTTCAGGTTCAGGAACTCCCTCCCCACCCACTCTGTCCCCTCCACATACACACACTTGATTTCGGTCCCTGGGGACAGATTAGGTGTGAAAATGTCCCTTTGCCTGGATGTGTCTCATAATTGAGATTTTGAAGGAATAAGATGATGAAGCCTCGAGTGCCAGGAATTTGGAGTCAGAGCACAGTGGGTGAGGGATCCAGTTCCAACTCAGCTACTTTCATCTGTGCAACCTCAGACAAGGTACTTAAGGGTCTCTGCTTAAGTACCCTCCCCACTCCATCTGTAGAAGAACAGGTCTTGCCTCATACATTGTATGCAAAGCACTGAGTTCCTGTCACATGCAAGCACACAAGAAGTGCTAGTGAATAACATTAGTGATAATTAGAGAAGTGTCTGGCATCCCACTCAGTATTTTCTTCTACTTTTTAGAGAACTCAGCTCTGCTGAACCACTTACGGAATGATAGACTATTCAAAGGAAACAAAAAGTCGGTTGGTTTGCTGTGTGCAGTGTGTGAGGTGCTGTGGTCCTTCCTGCCTCTGCTCACTGGCAGGCCTCATAAAATTTCCTTTATTTTGTTGAGGGTGGAGGTCTGGGCACTTGGCCACCCTCAGGTCTTAGCCAGGGAGGTGGCATCACCACTCAGGGCCTCTATCAGGGAGAAAGTAGGTTTATTTTAGGGCCTGAGCTTGCTGCATTTTGGGGATGGAGATAGGGAAGGAAGACTCATGAAGGGGCTGGCAGAGGTGCCACGTGGAGTAGGCATTGAGGAATCCAGGTGTCACAAGCCCTGCCTCTTTCTGGCTGAGTGCACTTGGGCAAGTCACAGTCTCCTTGTAGCTCAGTGGTGTCAGGGAAATGGTGACCATAGACCTATCTGCTGTCCTTTCCTTTTCTATCACCGTGAGACTCAAACCAGGGAATCACATGGATGATGGTTGGTAAATGGGTAATCCACTTGGTCAAGTGTGAAGGGGAATGGGGCTATTCCTTCCTTGTGCCTGCTGGTGTGGAAAGAAGGTAACAAAGAGAAAGTTTCAGAACTTACATTTTTAGGCAGCAGAAATAACCTTGTCTCTTGAAAATAACTGGTCAGCATGTTCTCCGGGCATGTCTGGCCTCTGGCATTTTAAACAAAAGGCATTTTATGGTTTTCCTCAGTAGTGTTTCCTGCATCTGCGTGGGTCCTCCTCTTCCCTCTCCTAACACATACACTTATACACACACTTCCAGAGGTGGCCAGCTTCAGGTAGATGTTTGTGCTTGATCCTAATTGAGGCTTAGAGGTGGACCTTAGGGAATTATGATAATATTTTTTAAATGGCTGTGATGATGTTGGCCAATTATGGATCCATCACAGCCTTTCACTTCTCTGGCAGAAACTTATCCTTGCGTTGGGTCTGGTTCTTAAGAAAATCACTAGTCTCATGCCCCCAACCCCTCACCCCTCACAGACCCTATTTCCTCCTTCATAGCTGCCCCCTCCTTCAGCAACCACTGTATTGCTCTGATTTACTCTGATTTACTTTACTGAGCTGTGGTTCTTCAACATCCTGTCCAGTGCCTCTCCCTGCTCCCCAAATTCTGTGTGCCTCTACTGGAACCCTTCTTGGTACACTTCCATTTGTCAGTCTGGGCCTTGCTGCTAAACCTGGAATCATAGCTTCCTAGTTAGATAGAGCTGGAGGAGAACCAAGAGAACATATACCAAACTCCAGAGAAGGGAAGTGAGGCAGTTACCAGGTCTCCACAGGGAAACAGATGAGGCACCCCATCCCCAGAACACAACCCCTACTTTGATAAGTTCCCTTGATTGCTTTTTTACGGGGTCCTATTCAGTGTGGATTGTGGCTCTGCCCTAGAGACCCTGGCTAATTAGGGACATGATAACTGCCATCTGGCTGGGCAGGAGCAGGCACTGGAGAAGGGGAGCCAGAATGTTCTCAAGCCAGGTTGAGTTCTCGGGTCACAAGTTTTCTTCCTACCTTAGCCCTTTGGGTCCTTGAGAGTCTTGAAGGTCAACGGAGAGAAGAATCCCTCTCACTGGATAGTGACTTTGAACTGCCAAACAATGTGGCCTGGTGGATAAAATGCCAACCACGGTGGGAGCCACCAGTTTCTGAATACTCAGCAACCTCCATGTCAGGTGTGAAATGGGGGACACAGCCCTCCACAGCCTGTCTCAGTCTCTTGCATCTCTGTGTCCAGAGGGTTCATGCTGATAACCGTAGACAGCGGATCCCTCTCTTGGCCTCCCCACATCCCTGCCAAGCTTGATACATGTGAGAAACTGCATTTTCTCCCAAACATAGATAAAAGTGAGCTCCACAAAAAAATTTAAATATAAACCTCCCCAAAATGAAAATTGCCTAACCGTCTCACTGCCCTACTCCTAGGTCATGGTTTTGCCACCAGATAAATCTCCACTATCAGCCTTCATAGCCTGTTGAGTTCAATGTTGCTTGTGTTAGTGACAGTGAATTTGCGTTTGAAAAATGAACTACCGATGAGAACTCCTGTTGAACCTGTATTGTTTGTTATTCTGAGGCAAGGATTTGGCCCGGCTTAATCCGGGGCTTCAAAGCCAATTGCCCTCACTCTGTATACAGAGCGTCAGAGCCCAGTGGCGTGGATGATAAGAGAAGTAAGGGTTGAAGACACTGGGAAAGTGGGTTGGGGAGAGAGTGCTTTGATCTCTTTTTAAAGTATTTTCTGAAAGCAAAAGTCTATCAGAAGGAAGTGCCTTAAAAAAAAAATCTAAGAGAAGCAACTGATCTTCCAAAACAACATCCATTCCACACACTCTCACCCCTGCCCCTCCCTCAGGGAAAAGATTTCTTAAATATGCTCTGGGTGAATTAGAAAACTGTGTGTGTATGCCTCTGTGTATGTGTGTGTGAAATGTGGAAATCGATTTATTAGCTTCAAAATCAGAACTCACTTGGCTATAAAAGGCTTGGTCTCAGTGTAGGTGGCACCAGCAGCCCTACTCCTAACCCCAGCCTTGGACTCTGGGCCCTGGCCTCTTCCCTGCACACCCAGGATTCCTCCTGAAGAGCCCCCGCCCCCGCCCCCACATCAGGATTGGAGAAACAAAGGGTTTTCAGGGGACCCCTGTTTTACTGCTGTAGGGTTCTTTTCAGACTCTGGGCTCCAAGGCGCCTGTGTATGTGTACACACATATATAATTTTTAACCTGAATGTATTGAAGTGGAACATTCCTACAGAAGAGTCCACACGTCTTAAGGATGCAGCTTTACAGACTTGCACAAAATGAACACACTCGTGTAACCTTCATCCAGATAAAGAAATAGATCACCACCACCGCCCCAGAATCCTTGTGTGCCTACCCAGTCAGCACCATCCCCACCCTTGAAACCACTCTCTAGACTTCTGACCCCTTCCGGCTGGTGTTCCCCTACATTAAGGGAGGGTCCGTGTAGCTATTACTGGAGTCCCCAGGGACCTCCGAGAAAGTCGGGGCTGCAGAGGGGTTGGGGATTGGGGGACCCTCCAGGTGGAGAGAATCTAGGGGTATCCCGTAGTCACTGTCCCCCTCCCCAGGAAGGGCGCTGCGAATAAGCGCCTTGAATTTGGCCACCTATTTGGCCGGGGAGCTCCCGGGGCTCTCGGAGCGCAGCTAGAACTTGCGTGTTCTCTCTCAGCAGTGAGTTCGCAGTTATGGGTTTGTTGCCAGAATAAAAAAAGCCCCAAACCCTTGCCCCGCGCCCCGCGCGCCTCCAACACCGAGAAATGTCCGAGGAAGCTTATCTTAGCAGTTCATTCTAAAGCCGTTTCCGAGTATGAATAGATAAAGGCTCCAGCCCCGCACCCTTTCAGAGCCTGTTTCATGATCAGAGGAGAAGCCCCGGGCTTTCATCTCCTCCCGGGCTGGCGAGCAGGCGGCTTGTTTATTCCCCTGGCGGAGCCGTTTCCGCGTGTGCCGGGGGGAGCCCCCATCTGTCTGGGGGCGCGGGATCCCGATCGGGCGCGGGGAACTAGGGGAGCATGGAGACGGCGCTTGGGGCGCAGAGAGAAGGTGCCGGGCAAGTGGAAAGGGTGCCGAGGGGCTGAGAAGAGGGAGGGACAGGAGGACGGGGTGGGAGCAGGGAGAGGGTGGGGGGCATAGAGAGAGGGTGCAGGGAGGGGAGCGGAGGAACGTGCAGGGAGAGGGCTCGCCGGGGCGGACCCAGAGGTAGAGCACAGAGTGCCGGGGACAGGCGGGCGTCACCGCCAGCGCTGGTGGCAGGGCCTGTGTGGAGACAGGCGGCACCCGCAGTGCTTTCCTTCTTGGTCACCTCCCCCACCCCAACACACAAACAGGGAGGCGTTGCTTTCCACCGTAGGGTGTTGGTTTTCAGGTACATTCTATGCCATAAATCACAGAAACAATTTACATCTCACTCCATCATTTCAAACCTTTCATTAGAGAGGCAGAGCTCATAGGAAGTCACAGCTCCCAAACCCAGCTGGCCTCTGTCCCCTGAGGCATGACACGCTGGTGAACACCCCCAAGTCAGGCATCTAGGCACCAACTTTAGTCCCTTCAGGAACCCAAGGGCAGATGCCCATGAGGCCTTGAATTCTCCCCTCGACCTGGGCAGGAAGCCGATGGAGGGGACAGAGGGGGCCTCACCTTCACAGGCAGCCCTTCCCCAACCCTGGGTGGACCCTTCCTCCTTCTGGAGCCACCTAGGCAGGGAAATGATAGTGCTTAGGGCCCCCCACCCCACCCCAGAGTGGGTTCTGCATGGCTCAGAAGCAGTCCCCCAAATGGACCCTGCCAAGACCTAGACGTCTGTTGCATTGAAGGCAATGGAACTGCCTGAGGCAGTTCAGCCCCGAGCAGAGAGCGCTGCTGCCTTAGATAGAGGGGAACTGGTGGGCAGGGGAGGTGAGGCTGGGAGGTACTCCCCTTCCCTGCAGGGATGCCACATCTCCTTATCAGTCAGGAATCTGGCCTATGATCAGCTTCCAGGAGGGGCCAGGTCCCAGGACACCAGCTGGGGCTGCAGAGAGCAGCCTCCTCAAAGGCCTTGCCGAAAGCACTCAGTCAGTGTCAGCCAGGCCTCCTGGGCTGTGGAGATGAAGCCCAGCAGGGAGAAGGAGAGGGGAAGGCCAGGGCCCCTTAGCCTCCCCTCAGCCTAGGCTACCATGCCTGCCAAAGTGGCAGGGAGCCCCTCGCCGGCCCCCTGTGTGGACACTGGCCCTGGAGGGAAGCCATGGCTGCCCTCTGCTGTTGCCACCTGGAATGATGACAGGAGACAAGCTGAGTGCAGGCCCCGGGTGCCAGGCCAGCCCACGTATGGCCAGAACTGCCCCATTTTGTGGCTGTTTCTGTGGCAGTTACAAAATGGTGGCCTGGAGGGGGCAGGATTCTTGGCCTCACCCCAGGGAAGAGGGAGGCAAGGCAGCTGCTGCCCTTCCTGCTTCAGCTGTAGGCCCACCAGGAGAGAGGCAGGGCCGGGAAAGGGTGGTGCAAGCTCCAGCTGCGCCCCCAGGCCGCATAGAGGGGCTGGTAAGTGGGAGGCAGGGTTGGGTTCCTGAGCCCCTCACTTCCCCCATTCCTGGAGAGGGGGCGGGGTGGACATTTGAAAATGCTTTCAATTGACATCTGAGACAAATTCTTCCACACGGTTTATAAGTCCCTAGACTTGCAGCTAGAACTTCCCTCCTCCCTCCAGGCACGCACACATCCACACATGCGCACTCGCACACCCGCGCACATGTGCCTGGGCACACACACCCCACATCCCCACCTCCCCGCCCTGCGGTGTTTGCACAGGCTTCTCCTCCAGCAAGAGAGGGGCACAGGTGGGGCTGGGCGGGGCATGGGCTGGCAAGGAAGTGAACCCTCTGCCTCAGTCGGGGTCCTGGCCTGGGCTTAGGGCCTGCTAGCTTATAGAGGCCTTGATCCTTTCTGGAAGCCCTGTCCTGTCCAGGCAAGCTGGTGCCCCTGGTGACAAAATAGGGGCCTCTGATAATCTGTTTGTGGCATCTTGGACAGCTTCTCCAGGGTCCCATACTGTCTTGGGTTAGTAAGAGGTAGAGAACCACCTGCTGGTTGTCCCAGAGTGGACTAGCTGGGCAGTGGCACAGCTCAGTGGGGCTTAGTGTCTTCATTGTGTCTTCAGCTAGGTTTGGATCCTGTTTCTCTTGGGGAACACCTTTGTGGGAGATCAGCTGGGGGTGGGGGATGGAGTCTGAGGAGGATGGTGAGGAAGTTCCGTTCTTCGCTCTGCTGAAGTCAGGGACCTAGTGACCAGAGGAGGGAGCTGTGCCCAGCGCGTTTGTGTATGCACTGTGCTGTTGTGTGTGTGTATGTGCTGAGGGGTGTGCAGAAGCCCCCTCTGAAATGTGCCCTGAACCTCAAGGCCCTGGACGGCCTCAGCACGGGCTGCAGGAAATGGCAAACTTTCTGGGTGAACCCATTTTGGTAGAAGTAGGTCATACCACTTCTCCATTTACTTTGCTGAGGGTGTAGTGCAGCAGGAGTCCGTGGTCATTCACGCAGCAATCTGTGAGATAGGTGGTAATGTTATCCTTGTTTTAGAGATAAGGAAACCAAGGCACAGAGAGGTTCAAGCGAGTTGCCTAAGGCTTGTCAGTGGGGTCCAGGCTGTGACCATGGCAAGTGGTTTCAGAATCCCTGCCCTCTCTTATCCATGAGGCTCCTGGACCGACTTTCCCCTGATACTCAGGGTGCACGGGTCCAGGCGAGGTGTTCACAGGGAGAAATACCCCTGATAGATACACCGGAAGAACCCAAACCTAGCATGGTTTTGGACGGCAGTCTCCTGTTTTCCCGCGAGCTGGTTTTAGGCCACAGAGGCATGACCCAGAGAAGGCAGCTCATTATTTATGGAAGCAGCTGACAGGGGTTTCCGGCCCCCTATAATTGCACCCCAGAACTTCAGTTGTGTCTGGGCTGGCAAAGGACAGGAGGGAAATTAAGGCAACAAGGTTGGCATCAGAATCTGCTCCCACAATCCTGACTGGGGTCTCTGTGCTTCAACTGCTCACAGGCACTAGCCCCAAGTCTTAGGGGATCATGGGGGAGGGGATAAGTGAATTTGGGAAATGGGGTAAACTCTCCTCCTAGACACAGACTGAGAGCTGCAGGGCTCAGAGACAGCAGCCAGTGCCACCTTTTCCCTGCGGGCAGAGGGGGAAGTGAGTTGCGCAAGTCACACAGCTGTGACCAATGCTAGGATCGCTGGCCAAAAGGGCAGCACCTGTTAGTGGCCTTCTGCCCCCTTGCTCACTTTGTTCCACCTCTCCTGGTGCTCTGTCCACATGCTCCGCCTCACCCCTCGGCTCCCCCAGGAGGATGTTCCCCAGTTACAAGGTAAAAGTCACAGGCATGAACCCCAAGACCAAGTACATCTTGCTGATTGACATCGTCCCCGCCGATGACCATCGCTACAAGTTCTGTGACAACAAATGGTAAGTGGCTCCTTACTGCATCGCCCACCTTCCCTCAACTGCCCACTTGCTGCACGCCCCCACCTAGTGTTTTCTCTGGGGGATTTCTTAGCTACCTGAGTGACTGCCCAGGTCTGCAGGCTGGAGTTCACTGCCTGGAACTGGCCTTGCAGAGGCTGAGGTGATCAGCGAATGTCTGCATGCCTGCTGCAGGTGGGGCTGGGGTTGGGCTGAAAACCAGCTGCATGTTTGGGAGTTTGGTGGATTGCAAGGGTCTGTACTCTCCTTATGGCCATGGACAGTCAGGACTTGGTGACTATGCTGTCAGGTGACAGACAAATCATTAACACTGGCCAGATTTAGACTCTGTCAGTGCTTCACTGTGGGGAAGATGGGAGCAGTTCTCTTGGGGACTTTAAGAGCAGGGCCATTACCCGGTATGTGGAGGCACTCTCCTGTTTCTCCATGTTCCCCTTGGCTTCAGGCCCCTCCAGCCATCCAGACAAAGTGAGGCTCCACCAGGGGGCTGGTGGATAGGAACCTTTGGCAAGGGACTGGGAGACATAGAGAGGTAAAGGGACAAAACCAAAAGGAGCCAGCCAGGTAAACAAACGCTGGGCTACCTTTCGTGAGGCCAACTCCTTAGTCCCCGACTGCCTGGGAGCTCAGAACAGCACTCCAGGAGCAAGCAGCCAGCCAGGACACTGGGCTCTGTGGCAGGTGAGCCACAGAGCTGGAGAGATTGGACTGAGGAGGCAGGATTTGGTGGCCACGTCCTGGCAAGGGCCGTGCTTCTGTTTCTTCTCCCTCTCTGGGCTAGAACTCAGAGCAGGCTCTGGCTGCGGGGAGAGCTACCAATGAAGTTCTTACCATTGTTTTGTGGACTAGCTATTTGAGAGTTGTCTAGGTCCTCTGAGAAGCTCCCTCTAAATAATATAATTTATAACATGTGACAATCAGAATCATACGAGGTGTGGTGGCTCATGTCTGTAATCCCAGCTACTCTGGAGGCAGAGGCAGGAGGAAGACTTGAAGGTCAGGAGTTTGAGACCAGCCTGGGTAATATAGTAAGATCCCTGTCTCCGCAAGAATTTTAAAAAGTTAACTGGGCATGGGTTCCACACCTGTAGTCACAGGTACTTGGGAGGCTGAGGCAGAAGGATTGCTTGAACCCAGGAATTGGAGGCTGCAGGGAGCTATAATCATACCACTGCATGAGTGACAGAGTGAGAACCTGTCTCTTAAAAAGAAAAAAAGTTTTTAAATCATAAGCGTAAATATACATAGGAGTGCCTAAATCTCCTCACAATATCTTTGTGATTAGCCCCAGTCCTTCAATTAAATGATCCCATTTCCCTGTAACCTCCCTTTTTTTTCTACTGCAGTAAAATCAAGGAGATTCAGAACTGCTCTCTCCTCCTCAGCATTCTCTCCTCTGTCCCTCACTCCTACCCTTGAAGTACTAATTTGACAATGTGGTGGGACCAGCAGCTATTTTTTTCTCTGGTCAATGGGGGTTTGCTCCAAGAGGGGACAGGGAATCTGGCCTCACCAGCCCCTGGAGTAATCGCCTGCTCTTATCTGCTCTGTTGGCAGGATGGTGGCAGGGAAGGCTGAGCCGGCCATGCCAGGAAGGCTGTATGTCCACCCGGATTCTCCTGCCACAGGGGCCCACTGGATGCGGCAGCTGGTCTCCTTCCAGAAGTTGAAACTGACAAACAACCACCTGGACCCCTTTGGCCATGTAAGGATGGGGGCTGCCTGGCCTCGGGAGGCAAGTCTGGGGCAGTATTAGGGGTGGGAAAGACCAGGATGGGGATGGGGAGAATCCACTCCGGGATCCAGCTCCAGGCTTTGGCACTCACTGACCAGTTTAGGGAAGGAGCTCAAGCCTCTAAGGCCTGCAGAGAGCTGGACTTCCTTCCCCACCACTTACTGGCTGGTTAACTCTGGGCAATTGTTTCAGACTCTTTGAGCCTCACTTTCCTTGTCTAGAAAATGGAGATGACCATATGTACCTTTCGTGGTTGTGAGACATAAATGAGAGGGTATACAGGAAGCACTTTGCACATAGGAGGTGCTAAATAAATGGCAGCTATGATGATAAAGGTGACAGGTCAGGTCTCAGCTTCAGTTCCCCAAAATCTTCCCTTGCTGGAACATAACACAAGAGGAGTAAGCCTTTTCGAGCAACAGTCACGATGCATTCCAAAGCCCCTCTTTGGTATGTACCATCTGCCTGGCCTGACAGCCGCCTGCTTCTGGAAGGAAAGACCTTGCTCTGGCTCCCGTGTTAGCTCCTGCTGGGTTTGGCCTGGCCCTTACAGAAGAGTTCTGAAGCCCCAGGGATGCTGCTGACGCCCCATCCAGGCAGCCCAAGCTCATTCTTTCCCCATCTGGCCCTGGCAAGTCCACAAAAAAAAGGTTTTTATGTGGAAATTTTTAGCTCTAGTGTGTGGCAAACAGAAGTCTGGGGACCTGGTACTATCCGCCAGGGCACAGGCCCACCCCTCGAGACTGCCCATGGTTACAGCGCAAGTGCAGGGCAGGGGCAGTGGAGGCTTCGAGATGCAGGTGTGGCTGCTGAGGTTGCGAGGTGCACAGGTATGTCCCGCTTTTACACCCCATCTCTGAAGCATAGTTCCTATGGAAAACTCCAGCCATGCTTCTTTTCTGATTGATGGGTATGTAACTGGCAACGAACTTCTAGTTTTAATTTCTCAGAATCTGTTCAGTTCTCTTCTGAGTCATTGGTGAGCTATAAACAAGCAGCTAGGAGAATGCTTAATTAACGCCGTCAACTCCCGACTTACCTGGTTTGTGAGTCCCTATACTGGGTTTCCCATACAGAGCGGGCAGATTTCCAGTGGGGAGGATCAGCCAAGTTCCCACCTCCCCGAGCCCCAGGGCATTTCAGCTGAGAGGCAGAGGGGCTTCCTGGGTCTCCCAGGGCACCATCCTGGTCAAGACTTTGTTCCCAGTCAACTCCTACCTAACTTCCTGTGCTTGGCCAGGCTATGGCACCAGCCTCAAAGGTTAGGGAGGGTCTCTGTGTTGGGAGGCTAGGGAACCTGGCCCATGACTGCACATACACACACACACACACACACACACAGACCCCATGGGGGGCGAATACAGAGCTTGGGGGGAGCTGCATCTTTGGGTGGCCATTTGTCCCTAGGGATCCAAGCCTGGAGAGGATTTTGGATGCGCCAGCTTGTTGTCAGGGCTACCAGCTGTGGCGATGTCTCAGAGGACTCCTCTTTTCCCCAACCTCTAGAAAGTGAGAGGGGAGGGAGTTAAGGGATGGAAAACTGGGCCTTCTATAGGAAGTGGGAGAGAGTGCTCTGGCCTTCACAGCCTAGCAGTAGCTTTTCACAGCCTGGCTAACCTCTTCAGTGGCTCTCCCTGGGTCTGTGAGTGGTTTGTGGTAACCTGCATAGAAGTCAGGGCCAGTGAGGCTGCTTGATGGGCTTGTGATGCTGGACGTGCCCCTGGCTACACCTGTCATGCCTGCCTGGGGCTTCCCTTGCTTTGGCCACAGGGATATGACCCACAGGAACTCAGCTTTCTCCCTGGATGAGTGGGACGCAGAGCATCTTCCTTCTCCCTTCATCCTCACTTACCCATACTTACAGTTTATTGGCTACAACAGCCCTGTGAGTGTGGCAGGGCCCAGGTACTGTCTTGGACCCAGACCTTCTGCTTCCCGGTCCAGTGTCCTGGGCTTCTCCACTGCCTTTCCGTACCCAGGGCTCTTGCTGCGGTATCTTCACCTATTTAGAGCACCCTTGAAGAGGGAGCAGCCTCTGGCCATTCAGACAAGGGCTGTGGAGGGACATATCAGGGCACAGCAACCCATTTGGATGTTGACTTTCTTCTGGCCCTTGGCCCGTGCTCGTGGGAGTGGTGAGCTCCCACTGAAGGGTGAAGGAGTCACCCTTGTTGGCTTCTCAGTGCAAGAGGCTGGGGAAAAGCCGCGTTGTATTGGGAATTGCCCTTCCATCTGCACAACCACTTCTACATTTTCAGCTTGCCCCGAAAGCTTCCAGGCCTCAAGGGACTTTCTCCAGCCACATGAGCTTGGACTTTTCCTGGGGATCCTCACGGTATCCCAGGAGCTTGAGCAGCTACCTCCTCTCGGCAGCCCTTACCCCAAGTCCTACCCAAAGGGGTGGGCTCTCTCCTCGCGAAAGGGCAAGTTGAGAGCCCATGAGAGTGGCTGCGGTATTATCTTGAGGTCCAACAAGTAGACTCAGTGTCCTTCTAGCCTGGAGATCCCTGGGCCCAAGCCACCCCATTTCCTTATCCCCGGAGATGAGCAGGGTGACTGAGAGCCCATGTGTCTGCTTGTGGGTGCATTAAGGCCTCAAAGAGCAGGAAGCCCTGACTGTCGGGGTCGGGGGTGTGGAACAGCCATTTTGGGATAATCTGGGTTTTCCTATAATTCAAGATGCCCTTCTTCCATGAATGCTGCTCTCCTCTGAAGTCTGAGGACCTTAGGTTGAAGTCTTGGGCCTGGTAGCCTGTCCTGTGTGGCAGATGGGGCCCTGGAACAGGAACCTCTCAGACCACATGGCCAGAACCTCCTAAAAGACAGGACTGAGCTCTGACTAGAACACTCCTTGTGGGTTTTTGTTGTGGGATTAGGAAAGCCTTCACAGCAGAAGCCCACAAGAAATTTTCCAGTCCAAACCTTGGGGGCAGGTTCAGGAGGGCAGAGGGAGTCAGCTCCAGTCCCACGGTTGGGCCAGGCAGGAACAGAAAGGACCAAGGGGGTGGGGCTGGATGCGCTGCCTCCAGGTGGCCTCAATTCAGCTTTGCTTCTGCTGTTCTTCTGGCCACAGAAGCTGCCTGCCCACTGTTCCTGCCTGCCTGCCACTACCTCCCACGCCCAGCAGGGTCCTGTGCCAGGCAACCATAAGATGGGAAGTGATTTGTTTTTCTAAGACCAGCCGAGTGGGCACAAAAGAACCAGCGAGTAGGCAAGGCTAAAAGCAAAACTGCAAATTTATTCTTTGGTCATCTAGCTTCAGGGACCGGAGCTGGCGGGGGGGGGTGGAGTTTCTAATACAGTCCCGACAAGAGTGGGGGCTGAGAAAGCCCGCCCCCCGCGCATCTGCTGGGAGCGACTTTTCTAGGAGTGGAAGGGCAATAGGCGGGGCACGGGCATGTCGGGGGAGGGGGGCGCTCCGCAGGTGCCACCAGGTAAATCTTGGTCTCTTCGGATTGACATCACCTGGTGCATGCCTGATTAATCTGCACCTTCCCGGGCGTCAGCTGCATTCTCGCACACACCGGAAGAGTTGGTGGTGAAGAAGAACCCGGAAGTGCACCATCCTGCCTCCGTTCGTCCAAACAGTCCAACCTTTTATTGATAATAGTGATAAAGGGGCGCCGTGGTCTGTCTGGCTACTTCCTGCTGTTAAGGGGCGTCGTTAAGGTCGGGGCCCATGGTTGGTATTTGGACGTATGGATGAAGAATAAAATAAGGCACAGTATTAGTATAGGAATGAGGAATGGAAGCATTTGTTGGAATATGGGCAAAACCCAGAAGGATGGTCCTGGCAAGGTTGGGGAGTATGAGATAGTTAAGAAAATTTAGTAAGTTTGAGGCAAGTGGGGGAAAGCCAAACTGATTTCCACTGATTGCTTTCGGTAGGG